>NC_069787.1:26626268-26838768 GCF_027406575.1 Nycticebus coucang
GAATTTATGCTTTGAGTGATGGTTTTGAAAGGTAAGCTGGAGTTTATCATTAGGTATTATAGGTCATGTATATTCTATCATTCATTCATCTACTTAGGGACTCATTCATTCATTCAGTAAATATTTACTGTGTCTAATGTTCCAGGTCTTGCAGATTCGGTTAGCTGAGAACTATTTCTAGCTCTCTTAAATACATTGCCTACATTGTTATGTTAGAATAATGTCAGGTCTAGTCTTGTCAGAACCCATCTGTGGGGTGTCCCTGGCCTAGAGTGTTAATCTGTGATTGTTTTCTAATGAGCTTGAAGATAAATTTGATGCTGGCAGCTCACAAAGGATCACTGGACAGGGGATGGTTCTGCTCCATATGGTTGTTGACTTGTTCATTCAGTACATGTTCACTGAGCACCTACTGTGTGTCAAAGGACACTCTCCTTTTGACTTGCTGGGGCTTGCAGAAGCTTGTTGTAACCTGGCTGCTTTTCGCTATATATGTTTTGCCGAGACCATCACAGCCTCCATCTCTCCCCTTTCCCAACCCTTGCATTGATTGTACTTTATCTTCTCCAATCCACATCTCCTTCCCTCCTCACGCGGACCCCATCACTGGCCTTTTCAGTAGACTGTGCTCTACCATCTCTCCCTCCCTTATGTCTTCTTTCGCCATTGCTTTGGCCCCAGCAGCTGCACGTTTGATCAAGCCTGCTGCCCTTGCTAAGCTAGTGAGTGCTGCTGGTGGTACTTCCCACATCAGGCTGGGCGCCATCATGGCTCATCCCTCCCCACGTCAGTAACTTTAAATCTAAAGTCCTCTCACTCACCACACTGACTGTCCGAGAGCTTGACCACTGCCCTTGAGCCTCAGCCATGCCCTCATTGGATCTCAGCAGACAATTGAATTCTTCTTTTGCTATAAAGATGGTGTGGTTGCTAAACTTCCCTCCTCTAAATTCAGAATGGTTAACTTTTTTTCCTCTTTGATTACCTCATTAGTCTGCAAGAGGGAAGAAAGGATCCGTTTACTGAGCAGCTGCTGTACTCCAGGCAGAGTGAATCCCCAAGCCTAGATCCCACTTCTTTCTATTGCCCACGCCCCCATACATCCATCTGTTCACCAAGGAAACTTTTGCCAAGTGACTCCTGAGTATCCAGTGCTATTAGGCCTTATGAGGCAATGGTGGATTGCCTCAAACGAGTGGCAGGTTTGAGGAAAGAATGTTGAGTTTACATTCTGAGTGTACATGTTGAGTGTTAGAGGGTGTGATGAACTTCGAGTGGAGAAATAACTAGTATAGGAGAAAAGTAGCTGTTGGGACCATAGTCTGGGAAAAATCAATGAATAGCTGAGGGAAAGCAGGTAAGGTGGTTGGGGGGAACCCTGAGGACCACCGTCACTGATTAGAGGGGTGGATAGCATTCTTTAAAAAAGACCAAGGGGGTACAGGAGTCCAGATTCAGGCAAAGAACCAGAGGATGTGCCCTGAAGGAATCCACATGAGAAGTTTCCTAGCACTTTTGGGGTCAGGTGCAGCAGAGAACCTGTAGCTGGTTGGCTTAAGCAGCATTGCCGGGCAGGTCCAGGGACCGTCTGCATCCTGTCTGTGGCCTGCAGGCTGTAAATGCTGCCTCCAGGTTCTCCCCCAGCCCCCTGTCTGGATCTGGCTGAAGGACTTGATTCTAATTGACTTCTCTCCTCACCTGGAGATTTGAGTCCACGGTGCAGAGAGTTGTAGGTAGGAGGTAGAAACGTGGAGATAGCACCCTTTCAAAAAGCTTAGCTGAGTAGAGGAAAGAGGGTATAGAGTGAGAACTAGAGGGGCAGGAGAGTAATCTGGAAATGCCTGTTTCGGGGTCCTGGTGCCTCAGTGTGTTTACATGCAGGCTAAGACAGGGCAGCCAGTGCAGAGGGGGAGGCTGGTGTTGCAGGAGTATGGCGCATGGAGGGTGTGGGTTGAACAGTGAAGGAAGAAAGTGAGTGGCCTTTATTTTCAGAAGGAAAGGGGGAAAAGGCAGGAGGATGAAGAGACCTGATGCTGTGCGGGGGAGCTCCCCTGGCCTTCTCCATCTCACCACACTTAAAACCATCAACCACCTCTTCCTCCTCGAAGCTCCCTTCTGACGTCCCTGTCACTCTTTAGGACTCAGTGGCCAGCTATGCCTGTAGCATGTAGTGGACAGAGATCGGATAACTTTGCTCAGATTCTTATCTGATATTTTTGTATAAGTGTATGCAAATATTCCTGACCTTCAGTGTTTTGTTTTGTTTTTTTCTGAATAAGAAAAAGGAATTAATATGTACCTACTAGGTAGTTGTGAGGACTAGAACTTAGTGCTCAGTAAATGTCACTTCTCCTGTCTCTTTAATACAGGAGAACTAACTGTGGTGTGTTCCAAGGATCTTTTCCCCTCTCCTCTCACTCTTACCAGCCCCCTTTGACCTGTCATCTCTGTGCTGATAACTCCCTGCTAGCTTTTGTTTTCACTTCTGCTTCTGTCCTGAAAACAGCCTCTTCCCTCCCTTGGCTGTTCTCACAAGAGCATCATTGTTCTCCAGGTCACTGGGGCCAGAAATCTGAGAAATATTACTGATATCCCCTCAGTTCCTATAATCGGATAATTACCAAGTATTCAGTTCTAACTGCACCATGTCGCCTTCGTTATGTTCATTTGTTCATTCATTCATTCAATTATTTAACAAACAACCCGGAACCCTGTTAGATAGATACAAGACACAAACCCTCCCTTACAGTTAAACACTTAGAAAATTAGAACATAGTATAATGATTGTCCTGCAAAAGTCTAGTATAAAACTTTCTAAGACTCCACAGGAGAATGCCTACTCGACTTTGTGGTGGAGGTATCTGGTAAAAGTTTCTTAGCTGGACTTGAACTGTGAGACTCCCCAGGAATCAAGTCCGCCCTGGTTCATGGCTGAGGCCTAGCGGCTGAGAACGTGTGGTGTGGGGAGGCCAAAAGCAGTGCAGCACTTGGCTTGCCTGGGAGACAGCTGGGCGTTGAGGGTGGCTGTGCAAAGGAGAGAATGCGAGTGCTGGGGAGGTGGTGAGGCCGGTGGTGAAGCCTGTGCCACTGCAACACTATGCAAAAGAAGGAATACGAGAGCCACGGGAGGAATTTTAAATTTTCTAGTAGCAGCATTCAAAAAAGTAGAAAGAATAAGGTTTTAAATTATAGTATTACGTTATTTAATCCAATCTGTCCAAAATATTATCACTTCAGTTTGTAATCAGTATTAAAAATGCATGAAAGATACTTTTTACATTCTTCTATAATAAGTCTTTGAAAAATTATCTCAATTTAAACATTAAAATTTCATTGGGAACACTTGCTGTGTGTTTAGATTTTATAAAACCTTACGGTTACAAAGCGAATTCACAAACCTAAGTTGTTTGACACGTTCTTAAAAGTTTTTCGTAACTGGACTGAATATTAGTTAAAAACTAATTTATATTAAAATTATGCATACATTAAGAAGTCAGTCCTGTAGTCACTCTAGCCATGTTTCACGTTCTGATAGCCACCTGTGGCCACTGGTTTTCACATTGGACAGAGCAGGCCCAGAGGGTATCTTGCTTCTGCCCTCTGGGTAGTAGAGAGCCTACGTCAAGCAGGGAGGCGGGGGGTGGGGTGGGGGGTGTGTGTCACATAATCAGAAGTGCTCTGGTGTGGCCCAGTGCGTTAATTCATATTCATAGTTACAAAGTGATGGAGCACGCTCCCAGGCAAGGGTTTGGACAAGCAGATATTATTTAAATAGGAGGTAGAATGGATGGGAATTGGTAATATGGGAAGTAAAAGAAAAGGAAGATCGTTCCTGCTCGGGAATGCAATCCCTTTCCTAAAATCCCAGGAATAGGAGTTGGCTCAGAGTTGAAGTGGAGGAAGACGTAGGTAATTCCAATTTGAGGCAACATTTGTGGTTCTTTTCGGTCATCAAAGTAGAAGGAGGCAGAAGATTGTAGAACAAGGGTTTGCCCCTCTGAAAAGGTATTTTGGTTGGTGAAAATGATTCAGGAGTCACCAGGATGTAGGTGTGAGTTAAAGTCTTCCAGGGATAGTGCTTGAGAGTAGGGCTTGGCAAAGTACTGCCCTGTGGGCCAAATCCAGCTGTCCATGCTTTGTAAATAAAGTTTTATTGGAATACATCCATGCCCATTTGTTTATATATTGTCTCTGGTTACCTTTGCTGTACAACAGTAGAGCTAAATAGTTGGGACAGAGACCATATGGCCCACAAAGTCAAAAATATTTACTATCTGGCCCTTTACAGAAAAAGTTTGCCAACTCCAGCTTTAGCATTTGGAAGCACTGAGGCTGGTACTTTTAGGCAAGATGAAACATTTAAGAGTGAGCAGAGGAAAAGGATGCTCATTAAAAAGAGTGAGAAGGAGCCAGCAGATACACAGGCAGAAGACCAGGAATGAGGAGCAAAAACTGGAGGCAAAGAGGAGAGAGATTTTTCTTTCTCAAGACAAGACAATATGAATGGCAGTGTCATGTATTGTCAAAGTTCAAATAAGGGAAGGATCGGAAAGTATCCATTGAATTTGGCAACTGCAAGCTCATTAGCAGTTCAGTAGGGGTATTTTCAGCAGAGAGGTGGTGCACAGGCCAGCTTCCCCTGGGCTGAGGGAGCAGTGGGAGGAGAGGAAGTGGGCCAGTGAGTACAGCCTTTCAGTCAGCCAGCCGTCCCAGGGTGAGACATCCAGGGTTGAGAGGATAATTTTACAATTGGTGTGAAGTCTGGATAGGAATGAATGGGAGAGAGAAATTCGGGTGAGCAAGACACCCCAGAAGCAGGGGGAATTGGGGGAAGCCTGCTCTTCATCCCCGGTAGTAGAGGAAAGCTTTGGAATCTGTCCTCCGGGCTCCCTGCCTTAGTTCCATCCCAAGTACCTGTCAGTCTTCACCTGTAGGAAGCTCTGCACAGCCCAGCCCTTCACTGCTCCATGCTGATGAATGTTCCAAGTTTAGTCGTCTCTGCCAAGCTTGGCCATCTCTCCTCCCAGCTGCTCGCCTGCCTCAGCCTGTCTCATTCCTCTCCATGGCCAGACTCTCAAAATTGAGTTCTTCACACAAATGTCTAAGTGTCACCTGAGTCTTGCTAACCTGACCCCATAATAAGTGTTCAGGTTAGTAGTATTTCTGAAGTCGAAATTCAAGCAAAAATCAAAAGTCATTGAAGTTTTATGACATACCATAAATTTATCATTAAACAGAAATTAGAACTCATTGCTTTGATCCCATAAGAAAAACAGAACAAATTCTTCCAGAACACTTTTCTCAATCATGGCACTATTGATAGGTAGGTCCAGCTAATTTTTGCTATAGGGGCTGTGCCCCACAGCAAGACTGTAGGATGCCCTGGCCTTTGTCCACTAGGTTGCAGGAGCATAAGGCCCCTCTCCCAGTTGTGACAATCCAAAATATCCTCAGGCACTGCCAAATGTCCCTGGGGAGTAAGAACTAGCCATCAGTTGAGAGCTACCGCTGTAGAAAGACAGATCGTTGGGCAGATTTTCTTTTTCTTCCTGATGTTTTCTGTTATTCCCAGTGTATCCTTTTCCATCATACTTTTCCTTTTTAATAGTTGGACCCAAGGGAAATTATTCTAAAGATATGTCTTGTTCCAGGCAGCAAAAATGGAAACCACACATTTGTGGCTGTTTACCAAGCTGCTGGTGGCTCTGTCTATTCCGCTGGCAAATAAGCCTACAGAAATCAAATGGGTGCCCCGGTGTGTGAACCGATGGTTGGTATCTTGCAGCCACTTTATGCTAAGATCTTGAGTTCTTAACATGAAGCATATTGTACCCAACACACCGCCCCAACTTCACTACTTGTTCCAGACCATCGTCTCTGTTTTTATTTTCTTCATTCAGGGGCATTCAGATAAAAGTGCGGTCAGAATTCTCTCATCACAAATGCTGAAAGGAAGCCAGCTTTTAGGAAAAGAACCAGAAACTTGTACAAATGTGGAAACCTATTAAATCATATTTAAAATTCTTTTTTTTGAGACGGTCTCACTTTGTCAGTTTCAATAGATACCATGGCATCCTAGCTCACAGCAAGGGAACTCTTGGGCTCAAGCAATTCTCTTGTCTCAGCCTCCCGAGTAGCTGGGACTATAGGTGCCTGCCACAATCCCCGGCTGTTTTTTTTCTTCCTAAGAGACAAGGTCTCTCTCTGGCTCAGGCTGGTCTTGAACCTATGAGATCTGGCAATGCACCTGCCTCGGACTCCTAGAGTGCTAGGATTACAGGCGTGAGCCACCGCACCTAGCCCTGTTTAAAATTCTTATTTCGAGTTCATGAATTCTTTTCCCAAGAAAAGAATAAAGGGAAGACATGGTATTTTGAAGGGCTGTTTTAAGGGATGATGAACACACCCAGCTACAATGTCATGGAAGTTTCCTATTCAGTGTGGTGGACTCAGGTCCCCTCTGCTTCTGGAATAGGAGTTGTCAAGTAATGGGGATTTGGTCACCGGCCCCGTTTGATCCCTGCTCAGTGCAGGTTTCCTGCCGTATAGACACGTGCTAGGTGCACTAATAATTAACCACTTGGATCCACAAAATGAGGTACAGGTTGCTAATCCCATCTGCAATAATTAGCATGTACATTCTTGACTTCAACAAACTGCATATACAAAGGAGAAATGCCGCTGAAAAGCCAATTAAAGATTTTCTTTAGATTTCCAGGCTTTAAAATGATAATCAAAAGACTGCTTTGAACAAGGCTGGTTTGCAGTATTACCCTTTGCCCTGCTCAGCATTCTTCCCTTTAACTACAACTTGGTAAACAAGAGCTAATTCTTAGCAATAACCCAGAAAGTTAATGTTGTTCACTAAGCTGTCATTAGAAGAAACGTTGACTTTATTGATACTGTATTCTTCATGTAGCCAAGAGACAGCAGGAAAATCATGTTTAAAAAAAATTTAACAGAGAACACAGTTCTATTTCAGGGTCATTTTATGATCGGGTGTGGATAGCATTCTGCACTTGAGAATTTTTCAGTGGCCTCCCAAAGGGCCTCGGTTTTATGAGCTAGTAATAATACAGTGATTTATTGAGCACCTACTATACACAAGGCACTTTACATGTATTAGCTTTGTGTGCTCTCACACCACTGCGTTTTTCATAGTCGCACTTACTGCGGTTCTGATCTCCACTCATTCATTTGGCTAATTGATTAACGTGTGTCTTCCCTCTTAGACAGTCACTTGCATGTTGATGGTACCGTATCGATTTTTGTTCCCCCTCAGTGCCCCGCCACTTAGTATGAGACCTGGCACATGTTAGGTACAAAATACTGCTTAGAAGAATGACTGAAGCTAGATGAAGATTCGTGTGATTTTTTTATGTGAGGAAATGAAAAGATGATAGTGGTCGGGGTAGCTTGTTGAAAACTTAAAATTGGCAGAGCTGGGAAACCAACCCAAGGACTTGTGCTCCCTTTGGATCGCAACTACTTGCTCAAGTTTTCATATGCATGTTAACCACCTAATGGATCTTATGAAAATGTGGGTCTGAAATGGACCTGAGAATCATCCTATCTCCCAGATGGTGGCCTTGCTATGTCCCCAGAACCATGCTTTGTGTAGTTTCGTCTGCATTACAATTGCCACGTAAAGACTGATCCATTAGAGGTATATGTGGTCTGTCTGGAAACCTTTGGCATCAGACAGAGATGATTTGTCCTAGCCTTCTAAGGAAGTGTCACAGGAGTCTACTCTTGGATAAGTACATTGGCCCCTTCCATTCGTTGATTATATGTGAGCTATCATCTTTTGTTTTCAATGGAGAACATGGGCAACAAATGGGCTTTGATCTTTGGTGACTTTTAACCTGTATACCCAGGATGCTGAGGGGCCCTGTTCTCTCCATTCTATTGGTGAAGAATGGTAAGGACCAATCATTTTATATCCCTATTTTAGAGGCAGCATAATATTCATACTCAGTACCAGGTACTGTTTCTCCCCAAAGATGTCCAGGGCCTCCACTCATCATATTTATCATGGAAATCCCAAGGAGTAGCAACCCCTTTGGGAGTTTCTCTGAGTATTTAGTTGGGGAGTGAATCCTGCTGAGAATCTAGCCCTGTAAGCCATCAGACCATCCCTCCCCCAACTCCACAGCCTGCCAGGGACTCCAGCACCTGGCAGAAGAGAAGCTGTGGTCAGCGGCCTCTCTCGTGGTGCCCACTCTGCTGCTTCTGGACACCTTGGGTGCTACCCTCCTTGCTGGCATGTCTGTGACAGCTGGACAGAGGACTTAGCATTTCCTCCCAGATATTCTCCCTTTCTCAACACGTCCCTGTGGTTCTTGAGAAATATGTACAGAAGTTGGCTTTTTTACTAGTCAATGGGGAATCCAAGGTTTAGGTGCTTATCTTGCCATGGCAGAGTTTATTCATCTCATCTCTGTGCAGAGGGGCCTCGCCAGCGGAGCTGGGATCGCTGTTTGCTGAGCCGCCTCTGCCCAGCCCAGCGGCTGCTGGCTGCTTCACACATTCTGTCCAACCCCTGCCCCTCGTAGGGTGTTACCTGGCTTCTTGACTTTCAGCCTGGCTGATTCTCTCTGGATTCTTCCCAGTCATTCACACCACTTCAGTCCGTGACTTTAGTACTCGAATGGGGCCTACTCTTCCTTCATCCTGTAATGTCACTGTTTTCCTGTGTAAAATTTGAATCCATGCATGCGTACATTTCATTCTAATGGCATAGTGGTAGAAACTGAAAGGGCGATTGAAAAAAGACTGATTTTAGCTCTGTATTTTGAAGAACTCTTTCAAATACTTTTCCTTTAAGTGGTGTTCAGCTGTGCTAAATGGTCATGAGGATGCTTTAATGAGATGAGGACTTAGGAGTTTTTAGGGCATCGTTATATTATTGAAATCGTACGGAAAGTAAATTGGCAGCTACCTGTAGTTTGTCCTGATGTCCCTTATTGAAGGTCTTGCCTTAGTTCTCTTCACAGGGACAGAGGAGGCGCAGGAATTACAGATGATGAATGAGGAATAGAACACTGATGAAATTTCCCTGAAGCAGGCCATGTGCTTTCACATCTTTCTTTTTGCATTAGAGTTTCTCCCTTTCATTTTTAATTTTCATTTGTTCGCATGTATTATGTTAGTTTTAATCTATGTAAACTAGATGCTTATGCCTTTGCATGAATGGGCTTCCCAAAGGTAGTGATTAAAGTGTACAGATGTGGGAAGCCACAGACACAAAGGAGAGCTTACATTTTTCCCTTTATGTGTGTGTGTGTGTGTGTATATATATACATATGTATATATGCGTATATAAAATTATTCCCATTTTGTAATACCTTAGATCATGGTCTTTGTTCCTATGGAAAAAAATACTGTATTTAATGAAATGATACAATCTAGGAAGCATTTTCCATTTTGTAGACACTGTGTTTTTTAATTATAGCAATTTCTTAAGATTTTAAGGCAAAATGATCTGTTTGAAGTGTGATTAATAGCAGGGAAGAAGGCTAATGCTGGGTCATCAGTAGCACTCCATTACAAAAAAGGTTGGACTAATAAAAGCATCCATCTTTTTGACCATTAAAGCATTCGAATGATATGTTTCTAGTTTTTATAATACAGTAGTTACTTGCTACTAAGCACACTATGAGCTTGCCTTGTGGAGAGGCAGTACTACTTAGGTGAGTGATGCCCCACGTTTCTGATGGTATGAGAAATGGCATGTCAGAGAGGGAGGCTCTTGGTTGGAGCTTATGGTTTGATTTTCATGGTGTCTTTTACAAATGTAATACCCATGGCCTAGGAGCCTCATGTGCTTTGAGGGCAAGAATAGCAAATCTGGCTTCTTGACTGATTATCCTTTCAGTGTAAGTATACACAGTAGGCCTTCAGTAAGTGCTCTGTGAATTGCATTGTTAGGAACATGTCAAGAATAGAGCCTGGACATCATGTGCGTCTTTTAAGGCTCCTATAGCTCAGTTCCCAGGTACATAAGCCTTGTACTACTCACAGGTGGGCTGGCAGAAGATTTTTAGGTGGTTCATAAATCATCCACCAATTCTCATGATTGTGATTTGATGTTGAAGCAATTCTGTTTTCTTTTTTAAATCCTTTTGATAAAGTCAGCGAGAAAGTCTCAATTTGGTAGTAGTATCTTTAATCTGTGTCCACCAGTTATAAGCTCATTATTTAACAAAGAAAGAACATGGCTTCTACCCAGGGCCTCAGGATCTAGCTGGGATTTAATAACATTGGTTAGGTTTTATTACAGGTATTATAAAAGTCTTTCTCTTCTACAAAGGGTTACCTACCGGTTTTCCATTGAAAGAAGTGATACAAAGTTTCCTCCAAAGATTTGTTTATCAAAACTGAATCATTTTTAAAAAATAACAATAGGACAGGTGTAAATGGACATAGCAAAAACAGTGAAGATAGAAATAGAAGTGAATGCTTAGACCTGGGAAACTGGCTTACGCGTCTATAGTCAGATGGCACAACCTCCCTCAGACTTTCAGAATTTGTAAGATTTTCATCCAGATAGGAGTTAGGAAAGGGAAGATCAGTCCTTTCCAATATTAAGTCTCCCCCCAGAGAGCCTCCTTAGAACTATTTTAAGTCTTTAAAGTAGTTTACTGAACAACTAAAAGACTTCTTAATCAATGTTACAAAATAATAAAACTTTAAAAATTGGGGATTCTGAGCGAAGAAAGTAAGTAATAACCTGTGCAGGTGAAAGTAAAACCCAAGATAAGTTAGGACAAGTTTAACACCACTATTGGGTAAGAATAAAGAAGACATTATTCATCGGACTCATGGTACGGAATCGTCTTCAAATACAAAGGTTTCCCCCATTTGGGTAATGAATTATGTGCCTAGGTTTAGCTTAGCTTAAAAACTCCATGGCTCAATTATTGGCCTTTATCAAGGACATGTTTACAAGTCTTTATATTACTATTTAAAATTATAAACTTTGTTTATAATCTCTTACTAATAGTCTGGTTCAGCCAGACTTCAGGGAAAAAGAATAAAAATGAAGCTCCAGAGAACTGGGCAAGAGTTGAAGTGCCAAGAGTGAGTAGTGAGTGTTTTCTCATGAAGACAGTGGGAGCGTGAGGATGGCACAGCATAGCATGCTTGGCTTTTCCTACCTCTTTTTTTTTTTTTCCTTTTGTCTCTTCCCTGGGATGTCTGCTATGTAAGGTACTACACCTTTCTTTGCTTCCTGGTCATCACCGCCACAGACATAGGGCAGTGAGGGTGGAATTTGAGGACGTTCTGTTCTCAAAGCATTGGGAGGAAGATTCCCTGTTAGTTGTTCCAGCAGCCTGACTTGCATCATTCAGTTGAGCAAGCCTGGTTTTCTTTCTCAAGGGCAGTAGAACAGCTCCAGCCATAGAGGGCTTTCTAGGTCAGAAAAGGGAGTTAGTTCTTGAAGTCCTTTCCCGCCTGAGAAGTTGCCTCCTAAGAGGATGCATTCTGAACACTCAGTGGAAAATTTTTTCCCTAGGTGTTGTGGAGGCCTTAGGGGCTGTGTTGATCTGGGAAAAGGAGATTGCCAACAGAGAGAGACTTAGGAGACAAACCACAGTGCAACAAAACAAAAACACAAAAGAAAACATTCTGGTTACTCACATAAGAAAACATTCTAGTTACTTTGTGACGTGAGGTTTGTAGAACAAAGATTAGATAACTGAAGCAGGAGGTGGAAACTAGAGCAGGAGAGAAGGTTGAGAAGTTGATACACAGTGGAACCAGGGAGAGGGTGTGTGCTGAGGGGGGAGACACAATTTTTGTTGGATTCTTTTTAGACAGAGTTGAAAATTCCAATAACCCGATTGTTAACAATGTAATTGCCAGATCCACTGAGGTGTATCTGTATGTTTTTAATGTAATTTTCTTATTTTCAAATTTTGCTTTGGATGTCCAATAGTGTTTTGCTGTACTTGCCCTGGCATCAGGCAGAATTTTTAAATATTAATTAACTGATCATAAATGTAAGATACAGATAAATTACCAAACTGTTTTTAGTATGTTTTCCTTATTAAATTTTAAGTAATGGAGGGATGTTATTCCCACATATCACAATTAAGTAATTTGATAGTATCAAAGTATCTGTAAAATAGATTGAAACTAATGTTTAAATTGCAAATTGTAACCCTAAATAAAGTATCTCTGATAGGGCGTGACAACTTACGTATGATAACACTCATCTGTCTTACATGATGGTAGTTCACATGAGGCAAATTTTTAAAGATTAAACATTTCTTCTAACCATAATAAGCCTGCCCTTAGTTTAACTTTTTTTTTTTTGGAGACAGTCTCACTCTGTCAACTTGGGTAGTCAGTGACATCAGAGCTTACAACAACCTCAAACTCTTGGGCTCAAAAGATAGTCCTGCCTCAGCTTCCAGAGTAGCTACAGGCGCCTGCCACAATGCCTGGCTAGGTTTTCTATTTTTAGTAGAGACAGGGTCTCACTCTTGCTCAGGCTGGTCTCAAACTTTTGAGCTCAAGCGATCGACACGCCTCAGCCTCCCAGAGTGCTAGGATTACAGGAGTGAGCCGTCACACCCAGCATATTAGTTAGATTTGTAGCATTCTCAACCACTGTGGGCCCATTGGGCTTAAAGGACAGAAGCGTGGTGTGGGGAGAAAAGGGTTCTCCTTCTGGATGAAAAATTCCAGATGAGAATCTGTATTTGACCCATGTAGTTTTACTCAAGCATGAAAACATTATAGCCCTTCGTTCTTTTAGAGTTGTTGTTCAAGTCCAACTTTCAGTAGTTGAAGCAATGTGGATGCTTTACTTTTATCTGCAGGCCAGGAAATAAAAGGGTGTTGACTGAGCTCTCTTTGTCTCATTTGGAGGTAACCTCTTTTTCTGATGGGGGTAGTGTTTTTGTTTTTTCTTTTTAATTATTATTTCTAAGCAGTGTCATAAAGAGTTAACCGGGTCTGACTTGGTTCACCCTGGCTTATGTGATGATGAGTAATGCGATGTTGGTAACAGCAAATTGTTGTTTATAAGCAAACATGGCATTGTGCAAACAAGCAGGCCTGGTCTCCAACTGGTTTGATTTCATGGTGGTCAGCAGCTGATCTATGTAACATACAACCTTTCTGCCTCTCTAAATGTCAGAAGAATGACTATTTGTTTATCTTGCCTTCTTCCCAGCTGTTTACTCTGTGCTGCATTTACCTCGACCTTGATTCCTGAAGAGTGGCCCCTTTCTCCTCCCCAGTTCTGTTTACGTTAGCCCTGCCCCTGGTGTCACCTATGAAATCTGTTGATTATTCCACCTGGTTAATGTTAAATTGCTCTTGTAAGATGATGTGTTTGTTCATAAACACAAATGCTGGGCCCCTTGTTTACTGTACCCATGGCAGCAATCGTTATTAAACAAATATTGCTTTGTTTGCGGGTGTGAGCAGCAGTTTATCCTGCAAGGTCTGTTTGAAACACACACACACACACACACACACACACACACACAGAGACAAACTTAAATGCTAGAATTTTGATAAAGAAAGAAAAAGGGGAACTTGTCCCTGGAATGTGGTTGAAACAGACTTAGGTTTGCTTTT
Organism: Nycticebus coucang; assembly: GCF_027406575.1. Taxonomy (NCBI): domain Eukaryota; kingdom Metazoa; phylum Chordata; class Mammalia; order Primates; family Lorisidae; genus Nycticebus; species Nycticebus coucang. The sequence continues at coordinate 26,639,865 of NC_069787.1, forward strand.
CTTATCTTTTGCTTGGATGAAGGGGCTGGCGAGATTAACAAGTTGTTTGGTTTTTCTAAGAGATTTCCTTAGTGTAATGATATCTATGCAGTTGTTTGCTTTTTTCTGAAGGGAGAGAGCTCTCCTGAAAGGCCACTAGCTCAGTAATAGAGCATCAGATGGCTAGAAAATTCTTTGTGGAACAAACAAGGACTTAGAAGGTACAGGAGAAGAAGTCTAGTACTATGAACAAGGCAATCACCATCGAAAGGTACAATCCTTGGATTTTGTATATTGTGTATGTGTTGTGTGTTGTCCTATGGGCTTGATGTGATCCTGTTTAAAACACGTACTTTCTGTCAAGTGTGAGAAGGTAAGATTAACTTTTTTAGTTTGATGTTTTCAGAATAAAACTTGCCTGATATAAATGGAGACATTTTAAAATAAGTCTTATGTGTTTTTAAAAGCTGGTGTTTTTACTCTTACCTGTGACTCTGGCCTGTCTCATTTTCAAGTAGAGTTATGCTTTGTACCACTTTTAGTTAAGTAAAGCAAGCGTGTGTCTCTTCATTCAGCTTTGTATGTATGCGTGACTCTTGGCCCTTGGACACTGGAGCCTCATGAGATAAGAACTGAACATTAGCCTGTGTCCTTTGTCGTGTTTTGCAAACAGCAGAGAAAACTCAGCTCACATCATATCTGTTTTTGTTTTTCTTTCTTTCCCTAAGTTATGGTTTGTTGCTGCTTCTGAATTTGCCTTCTGTTTGAATGCTAGGCATGGCCTCCTAGCATTTGCTGTAAATTACAAAGATATAACACAGATGGATGGGGGCTGGGAGGTCATGACCTTTGAGGCAAATGGGTGGTGGGTTTTTTTGTTGTTGTTGTTGATGATTTTTTTTTTTTTTTTTTTGCAGTTTTTGGCCGGGGCTGGGTTTGAACCCACCACCTCTGGCATATGGGCCTACCCCTTTGAGCCACAGGCGCCGCCCCATGTATATATATATATTTTTTTAATCAAAGGCAGCCTGCTATCTTTGTCTAAGAGCAACTTTCAAGGGGGAAAATCCATACATGCCTACTGGAGTTTTTGATGAATAAAATTAAATAATTGTCCCTTTCACACAATGGAGAAATGTGAACAACAGAATTCTGAAGGCCTGCATTCACTGAATTGCCATGATGCTTGTGAACATATTGTTCATTTTGACCACTAGAGCAGTTTGGGATGGGAGGCAAAGCGAGGGAGACATGAAGTGTGTCATTGAACATGCCAGTCATTAATTGATGTTATGAACCTGGCCTCGGGTACATTAAATGACATAAAATATGGAAATGAAAAAATATATATTCTGAACTGGTGTTGATCACTTTATTCCACCAGGCTATTTGTGAGAGTTCAGCTGTTTGAATGTTCAAATGATTAAAGTTCCGAAGGCTTTGTTAATTCTCAAACTTAACATCTATTTTGTTCTGTAAAAAGGCATTTTAATTAAGCTCCCCGGAACACCTGGCCCCGTCATGCCTGACCTTCAGAGACTTCCTTGTGGCAAAGTAAACAGCCTAGCACTGGATTGCCAAAGCTCCTTTTCGGTCTCTATTTAATTATTTGAGTTCGTCGGGATTAATATGTGAGGGAGTGGGTATGCCTCTCCTTTGTACTCTAGTTTCCTAGAGTGGTTCCTTTCTAACTTCCATAGTTTGACCACAGTTGCTATGATAACTGCACTTAAAGTCTTGTTTGCTAGGAGAGAAGGGAAACAGACCCACTGTAGCTGAAAATTAAAAAAAAAAAAATTAGACATCTGCAACTTTTAGAGGGAGTGGTTGTTTTCTGCATTCATGTGTGTCTTGTAAAGATTACAGCGTCCACGGAAGTTTAAGAGTTCTTAAAAATGAGACATTTATGGTTTCTTTGAACAACATTGCTGCCGTGCTATTGGAATTCAGAAATCCTTTTTCTTTGGAAATATGAAGTCTCCTGTCTTCACATTTGAAAGCCTGGTAGAGAAAGGAAACCTTTGCTTTGGGTAGGAGTGTTGTTTTATTGCCACACTGTTCCACCAACTGTTCTGAGTCATGAATAACAGGAAAATTAAACTTCTATCTTCTCCCGTTCCCAGTCTGTCTGAATTGTTCTTACGTATTGTGGGGTTTTTCATTGGTTGATTATCTTTAAATTTTCGATGACTAGGACAATCCTGTCTCCTTAAAACATAACATGATACAATGGTGTAAGTTATTTTCTGAGTTTCAGAACACCAAAGCAGGTGGTCCTTCTAAAGAAGTGTAGGGAAAAAAGTATTTTAAAAGTAGGAATGTAGAAGTTTCTAGTTAGCACAAGCCCTTTATCTCATTTGATCAAGAGATAGGGCTTGGAGTTTTCATTTAATCAGTCAAAGATTTGGGCCAATTATATGTATTAAATTCTTATTAAGTCCAAGGTGTACCTGTACCAAGTTACGTTTGAAATAAAGGATTTTGTTTCAATTTTATTGAACAAATGGAGATGGAAAGGTGGGGAAGGAAACTATTTTAATTTGAATGCCTATTTTCCCATTTAATTGATAAATATAAACTATTTCTGGTTTAATTGATAACACAAATTAGTTCCTATTTCTTTTTTCCTCTTTGGAAGGTGAGAGAGCTAAGCATTATGTTATTGAAAATAAGCACTGTTTCTCTAAGTCCTTGCCAGTTCCGGGTTCTTCTTTCTCTTGGGCCTGGCAGCTGTAGGAGCTTCCCCTTGGTCATCTGAGATACACCTTGACTGTGTCTTTCCTTTTTTGCACCAAGCCCTGCGTCTCCTTCATTCTAGAAATTGGGATAGATGAGGACAGAGACTTTAGGACAGAGACTCTGCTTTCTAGGAGGGATTCTCCTACAGCTGATTTGCTTTTTTCTCCCCTGGGACACCCAGCCCACCACCTGTACGATAGTCTCAACCTCTATTCCCCTGAGACCTGGAATGATCTGCATAGCTTAATACATGGCCACATTTATTTTGTTTTTGTTTTTTAAACATGCCTTTGACAATTTCATTGCTCCTGAACTTTTTCTTCCCAAGTGCCAAATGAAATTCCAGATTTTTAAAGATAGTGCGCAATAAAGTTGATTATATATAAATCATTTTTAACAACAGGTAATATGCATAATTTATGGGGTTACAGTGCTATCTTTTTGATATTTATGATGGATAATGTTCAGTTTTTGCCCTCATATTACTGCTTTAAATTATACCACAAGAAAATTAATGAGAAAGTAGATTTATGGGTTTCATTTGTTTGTCAATTCGGAAATTAATTGGGTGTTAATTTTAGCCGTCCCTCATCAGACCAGGACTTCAGTATGTGTGCATTACTTTGCATTCATTGTAGCTTACCTCCCATTTACTGTGGGTCACTAGCTTTGCATACATTAAAATAGCCCTCCGGCTCATTCCCTTGATTACTTTTTGAACTGCCATGCATTAGAAAATTTACGCCTTTCTGTTATAATTATGAAAACTTGGTATTGGAAGATGGTGCCTTCATAGAACAGCGAGCACACTGACCTCACTTCCTAAACTTGGCTCTTGGATAGCCTTTCTGTGAAACCCGTCCCCTTCCATTGGCAGCAGCAGGCAGATAAACCCTGGTGTCTGAGAGTTCATTCACAGTATGTAGAAGTTATGTCAGGTGAGGAAATCAAAGGCCACTGTGACTATTTCTCTTGTTTCGTTCTTCCTCCCCTACCCACCCACCATCCTTTGTTTTTTCCAGGACGGTGATCTGCTACCTCACTTGTAGAAAGCCACTCCTATCCTGGCTCCAATTGGGGTGCCTCTGTCATATATATGCTCCCCTGTACTGCTCCCTTAGCCCTGACATTTCTCTGTAACACCCTCCACCAGTTCGTCCCCTCCCATCCTGATCCTGTGACATCTTGGCAGGTGATGAGTGAACAGTTTAAAAGCATGTGCCTCTTGTTCGGAAATGTGATGTCTCCATTGTCAAAGTCCTCTGTTTAGAGTCTGACTTACACCTGGGATGTTATCTTTTGCTTGATTCCCTCTCCGTTTTGAGAGTAATGCCCTCAGGAGCAGTACGAGGACAGAGCTTGTTTAATATCTCGGGCCACCCCTCTGGTTGCCTACTAGGGGGAAAAAAATCCATGGAGCTGCACCTCGCTCCCTACACTCCTCTGTTTGCCTGGTTTTGCCACGTAAACCCTCTGCACATTTACAGGAAACAGTCCACTGGCTTGATGAGGCCCAGGAATAAATGTCTGCTTTATATCTTAATACTGACCAGTTTGCCTTCTTTTTTCCTCAACTACCTGAACATGATTGGGAATTTTGAATCTTAGTGATGCAATGTGAGAAATGAAAAAAAAATACTTATTTTTAGAAATAAAGGTCATCTGACTTCCCCCCTGACTCTTTCTCAGTCTACACATTGTGAGGAGTTAACTGATGAGGAAGGAACAGCCACATGTTCAGTATTTCTGTAATAACGGAATTCACGTAGTCACATTCACTTTCTTTGCCTGCCTTATTTTCCTTCCTTCCTTCTTTCCTTCCTACCTTTTCCATGAGCTTCTGTTATCTTTTCAAAATTGCATGCCCCTTATTTCTTCCTCCCTTGTGCATGGGTGAACAGCGAGGAGGAGAATTTTTCTCTTTGGATGAGGGGAGGACTATGCAGTCACTTTCATCATGTCCCTGAAAGTGGTTTCACCGTTAACTTCTCTTCTCCTCTCCCCATAGAAGTAGAAACATATTTTATAAAACTATGTTTAGTTTAATTTACACATCCTTTCATGAACAGACCAAGTTCTTTAAGGGCATTTATTCAGCTTCATATAAATAATTGATCAGCCAAGTTAATTTACTTCTGCCTGACTTGGTCAACCTTAATTAACTGCCCTGGAATCAAGACTGAACTTTTTGTTAGCTTAAAATCTTTCACAAGCATGATAACAAAGGGCTTTATTTTCCCTAAATTTTCAGCATCAACACTGTAACCAAGGAAATAATCATAATAATAAAGCACTGCTTTAATTTACTATAAATACATTGGCCTGGACATTATGAATTTTCCAGAATACTTCCAGAGAGCAGCTCTGTTGGCAACAACAATAAATAGGCATGCTAAACTCAGTTCTTATCCTTTTCTACAAGTCCCTCCAGCACAAAAATGTATCTTTTGAAATCAGTAGGGTTGTAATGTTTCCAAGCAAGATGAGAAATGGGTCGTTTTGGGCTTCTTTAAGCTTTTCAACATCTATGCAAGTATAGCCTCAACCTTTGTAAGTCTGTTGAATGGATCATTGATTTAAACAGGTCCTGATCATTTGGAGAGGTCTTAGAGGAAGGCGGGCAGGTTTTATTTCTGGAGAAAGGACTTACTGTTGGGTGTGGTGTGGCTGTGTCCTCCAAGTGCTATTCCTTCCTGTTTAGGCACTGGTTAATTGCACCGTGTTTCTTGTCATTCATTTGTCATGGAGCAAGGCTATTGGTTGGTTATAGGGTGTCCCGGGGGAAATGGAGGTTATGCAAACTGAGTGCCTGGAACAAGCTTCATCTAAGAAAAGAGGGTAGACTGTCTCATGATAGAGAAGACAGATGCCTCCCCCATACATTGCTTTGGTCTCAGATCACTCTAATGATGTAAAGCTCAGTGGGGAAAGAGTAGTTTGCTAAAGAGTGCTGACACTTTTCATCCCTGTATTTTAATGTTTTTTTTTTTTTTTTGTCCACTCACTACCCTCATTGTTGTCTGTTCTGGAACTTAATTAGTTTTATTTTCATTGATTTATTTATTCACCATCTAGCACACGACTTTACAAAGTAGAAATTCTCCATCATTTATATATATATATTTTATTAAATCATAGCTGTGTAAATTAATGCAATCATGGGGTACAATGTGCTGGTTTTACATACAATTTGAAATATTTTCATCTGGTTAACTCTCCATCATTTATTGAATGGACAAGTTCATGGGCAAAGCGGGGGATAATCGGTTATGGCTACGTCTACTCCTTAATCAACTGAGCTTTGGTTTTCTTATCTGTAAAATGGGGACAACATTTGCTTGCCTTATTTCCCTTGTAGCCTTTATTATGAGTTCAAAAAGTATATCAGAGGGCTCTGCACTTTATGAAGCATGGTACAGATACAAAGGCTTGTTAAATGGCTTGGAATGTTCGATAGAGAATATCGCTGGCCCAGACACTGTTAGAAATGTTCTTAGACATTGACACTCCTATTTTTTCACATGTGCTTTTCCAAAAGCTGTTTTCTCCTGATTGGTGTGGGAGATTATGGGAAATTTTAAATCTTCCAACCTACATACTACTGTTAGCACTTGACTAATTAAGGACATCCTCAGACCAAAATAATCCTTTATGCAATTTTGGTCCCAAAGCCTGCACTCTCACAAACCTGATTCACAAGCCAAGCTGCTTGGCCTGATGCCTGCAAAACTTGTACTGGAGGACTTGGCAGTCTTCTTTGGAACTGCACGGAGCAAAAACAGGGCCTTCTCATCCAATTGAGTATTGGAGATTGTTCTTCCTCCACCCACCAGGATGGTGTCAAACCAAGGAAACAAAAGCAGGACCAGTCTCGTAGATACCTGTTCTCAGGTATGCGAACAGTGGTCACATAGTCTGAAAGAGCAGCATCCCCTCAGGACAGGTTATTTGGCTAAATATGGCCCATTCTGAGAGCATGTGTAGAGTTTATATATATGCAATATTTTTGTCTTTTGGAGATCCTCTCCCCAATATGGGTAGGCATTCTCAGAAATCTCTTTTTTTTTTTGTAGAGACAGAGTCTCACTTTATGGCCCTCTGTAGAGTGCCGTGGCCTCACACAGCTCACAGCAACCTCCAACTCCTGGGCTTAAGCGATTCTCTTGCCTCAGCCTCCCGAACAGCTGGGACTACAGGTGCCCGCCACAACGCCCGGCTATTTTTTGGTTGCAGTTTGTCCGGGGCCGGGTTTGAACCCGCCACCCTCGGTATATGGGTCCAGCGCCTTACCGACTGAGCCACAGGCGCCGCCCATTCTCAGAAATCTTTTAAAAATTGGTTTGACTGCGTGCAATGGCTCACACTTGTAATACTAGCACTCTGGGAGGCTGAGGGAGGAGGATCCCTTGAGCTCAGGAGTTTGAGACCAGCCTGAGCAAGAGTGAAAACCCATCTCTATTAAAAATAGAAAAATTAGCCTGTGTTGTGGTCAGTGCCTATAGTCCCAGCTACTCGGGAGACTGAGGCAGAAGGATTGCTTGAGCCAGAGTTTGAGGTTGCTGTGAGCTATGATAACTGGGCAACACAGCACAACTCTGTCTTAAAAAAAAAAAAATGTTTTTTTTTTCTTTAGGTATACTTGTGATATGTCCTAAAAGTTAAGTGGGCTTCCTTGCCACCTACTCTCAGACAGTGGTCCTCTCCTGTAAATATCTGAACACTGTGCCTTTTTCTTACCTCTGTACAAATGGGCATGATTATGGAAGAGAGACTTAAGTACAGGGACAGAGCTTGCCCAGGTTGCACAGATTTGGGGCTGGGGGTGAGCAAAGCCACACATTGTCACAAAGTATCTAATTGCCGGATTCTTGCATTTTAGGAAAGGTTTTAGTTGTTTTGTTTAGATTCTTTTCTCTGTGGACAGGAAGTATGTAAATTCAACTTTTAAAGGACTATAATTACTGGAAAGTCTGATCTGAAGAGACAAGCACAGAAAAAAAAAGAAGAATAAAAAAGTAAAGAAATGGGAATGAATCAGCTGTTGCTTCTGAGTTTGTTTCCCACCTGTTAACAAAAAATGCCATTCTTAATCCACCTCAGAATTGGATTAACTTAAAAAAAAAAAAGTCGCCTTAGTGTGTGTCACACTTTATGGGGGCAAGACATGATTGCAAGAGGGACTTTACCTAACAATTGTAATCAGTGTAACTGGCTTATTGTACCCTCAATGAATCCCCAACAATAAAAAAAAAATAAAAAAATAAAAAAGTCTTCTGGGTTTATGAAGTCAAGTTGGATCATACAGTGCACTGAAAGGAAATGAAGAAAGATATGAATTTCTCTGCTTCTAATTCTTCCATTTGGTTTTTGTGCAAGTCTGCAGAAAGCAGACTTCACTTAATTTCCAGCAAGAGAACAGTGTCCTCTAAAGTTGTCCAAGTGTTTCAGTCTCCCTGTTGTCACGTATTTGACGTATGGGGAAGAAATCTATAGTGTTGGTTGTACATAACGTCATGATTAGAACAAATTTGTGAAAAAAGAACAGTGCCTGTGGCTCAAAGGGATAGGGTGCCGGCCCCATATGCCAGAGGTGGTGGGTTCACACCCAGTCCCGGCCAAAAACCACACACACACACACACACACACACACACACAAATAAATAAATAAAAAAGAGAGAGAGAGAGAGAAAACTAGAACTAAAAAAAAAAAATAAAGTGATAAAGTTTTCTGCTCTTGGGCAGAGCCTGTGGCTCAGTGAGTAGGGTGCCCGCCCCATATACTGAGGGTGGCGGGTTCAAGCCCAACCCCATCCAAACGGCAACAACAAAAAATGTTTTCTGCTCTTTGATCTGGAGGTGGTATTTCACGTTAAAGCAGTGGTTCTCAACCTTCCTAATGCAGCAACCCTTTAATACAGTTCCTTTAATACGGTGACCCCCCCAACCGTAAAATTATTTTTGTTGCTAACTTTATAACTGCAATTTTGCTACTGTTATGAATCGTAATGTAAATATCTGATATGCAGGATGTATTTTCATTGTTACAAAGGGGTTGCGACCCACAGGTTGAGTGTTAAAGTCTTAATTATTCAAGTATTTTCAAGTATTTCTCAGCTTTGATGTTTGAACTGTCAATTTCCTTTAACAACTACTGTTTTCTCCTCAACTTAACAAAAACACACGTAGTGGTTCAGAGCTGTGATTCAACAACTGGTTGAAGACCTGGTTCCGCCATTACTAACTCTGACATATAGTGGACAAGCTAGAATAACTCGTGGAAGCTTAGTTTTCTCATCTTCAAATGGGGGTAGCAGTTTTCATCCACTAGAGTGGAGAATATGGCCTCCCTGGCTCAACACTGGTGAGCAATAGACAGTAACAGGTGACGGCCAATGTTACATGTCTCTGGAGACCTTTACCAAGTCTAGAGCTGAACTGGCTCTCTGGGATTAGGGTTTTGTGCCTAGCCTAGAGTAACAAGGATGATGTGAAATGTATTTACACCCAAGAGATACTTTCTAGCTACTCGTTTTGCATGATATATATTTTTTCTATTAGACATTTAGTACTTTCAACTTCAGATGTTTTCTTAAGTCTACCTGGGCAAGATTTTTCTCCAAAATTGAATATAGGGGCCCAGACTTTTCAAGCCTTAAACTAAACTAGATACCAGTAATCTAGCAAGAAGCATCTACATTTAAATGGGATTTTCCAGGTCAGTTTTAACTGTAAGACAAAGATCAGAGTTTGTATTTATTTTGCTTTTGAAAAGTAGAAACGTTTTCCTCTATCCCTTTCTCTTTGTCTCCCTCTCTCTGAAAGTGGCCTATCCTATTGCAGGGGTCAATTTTGAAGTGGTTCAGTACCTGAATGGTTCCAAGGAGCTTGAATCTTTAAAATGGTTTTTGGTTTTGACTGTGAGGTTTTTTAGCATAAATTACCCCAGGGGGCCTCCTGGTAATGTGTGTTTTCTCTTGATAGACGGAAGTTGGAGACTATTTCTCTAAAAGTGTAACATCACCACACAGCACGCCTGCAGATATTAAAATTTCATGATATACCTTATATGTTTCATAGGATAACTTAGTGGTTTTTTTCAAGCAAAACAGCCAGATATAATAAGAGAAATTTAATCCCGCAGTCTAGGTTCACCTTTAAAGCGTTTATATTTTTTCTAAGGAGAAAAAAGAATATATTTAAACCAGTACTGCTAAAAGTTGAGTAGGGAATGACAGTTTCACACTCATAAACTCGGGGAGTGGCCACTAATGAGAGATAAATTGAGTGAAAGAAAATGACAACTGTTTACAGATTTTGGCAACATTTAAAGTAGGGCCCCTGCTCCTTATGCACAACAACTGTTTTAACAGCTGCTTTTTTTCTTCTTCTTTTCTCCCCCCTCCTGGAAATCCTTATATCAGGTTTTTGAGTCATGATGCAAGAATCTGGGACTGAGACAAAAGGTAACGGTTCAGCCATCCAGAATGGGTCGAGCAGCAGCAACCACTTGTTAGAGTGTAGCAGCCTTCGGGAGGGGCGGTCCAACGGAGAGACGCCGGCAGTGGACATCGGAGCAGCCGACCTTGCCCACGTCCAGCAGCAGCAGCAGGTACTGGGCTTCAGTTTCAGGGAGGTAGAAGGTGGTGGTGCAACGTCTCCCAGTTAACTTTACCCTTGTGCTCCCCTGTGTGCCTGTCTACCTGACTGTAAGCATCATCTACTAAGCCACCAATCCTCTAGGGTCTCTGCTGGTTGGCTCAGGAGACTAATTTTCCAGCCCTGAGGTGGTAGAGGCCTTGGAAGTCCTCTTAGAGCAGCCGTTCTCAACCTATGGGTGGCGACCCACAGGAACTGTATTAAAGGGCCGCGGAATTAGGAAGGTTGAGAACCACTGTCTTAGAAGAAGTAGTTGTTAAGCGTCCGATTGAAGGGACCTCTCCCTACTCCTTCCTGGCCTCCAACGTGTCTGTCTAATCTGTAACTGCTTTGAATAAAATTACTCTGTTGGAGAAAAGATTCCCGATGCTTTACTTAACAGGCAAAACAAAACAAAAATGGATAGGCTTAAGCTTTATGAAGAAGGAAAAAAAATAAGAAAAAAGGGATAAAAGAGACCAATAAGAGATATAAAAGGGGAAAATGTTAGGTAAGTAGGGAAGGAGAAACAAATAAGGCAGAAAACACCCGTGACACAGGCATCAGTGTAGGAAATTACTTCCCACAACCTCTAGGAAGTTAGGGATATAGGGCATTTATCTTAGGTTCTTGCATGGATATGGCAGTTGGTATGTGGCTAAATTTTACTGATGTTTTAAATTATCTTGTATTGGTCCCTCCCCCCAAATGGATGTAAGTTTGGACATATTCATTCCTGCTATATTCTGTATGGTCATGGAAGTGAGTTACCTGTAAATGACTGGTAAGATATTTCCAAATGGTACATGTGGCTCAAGAAATGATGTTTAGTTGGCAAAATGTTGACAGAAATTCATGTAAGTAAATAATATGTCCTTAAAAGTTTGGTTTTGGTTTTCCAGTCTCTCTGGGAATCAGGGAATAATATTAGTTTTTGTTAATAATAATGGATGGTTTGTGTTCCATTTTTGTCCTTGATTTGTTTATTCAATACATTGTTATAGTACCATTTGGAAGCAGTTGGAAGAAAAGAATGATCTATCTTTGGGGCTTTCAGAAAGACACAGGATGGTAGGGTGGGGGAGAGAGAAGACAAACCCTTCTTTTCTCAGACCGTTTTATTGGAATTTATATCAGAGGTGCTAAGGAAATAACTTCCTGTGTTAGGGATGCAGCTTTTAGGCAGGCTCTGAAGCATGTTTTGTTTTTTCCTTGCTAAGAATTTTAAAAAATATAAGGAATCATTAGATTGTTACCTATAAGTTGGTAGGACCAATATGATGCCATGGAACCTGTTCGGGTAAGATACAACAGAGAGAAAGACAAACTCAAGACTTAATCCAGGGGACATCCTGCGAATGATTTGATCTCTCTGTCATTGGCAGCCCAGACCCATTTGTGCCTGAAGCTCGGGCTCCCTTTAGCTGGAATTTCTCAGTTTGTCGTGTATAAACTTTTAAGTTAATGCAGATGGCCACATTCTAACCAATGAGGTGTTTAGCAAAGCCCCTCATAAATGTATCTGTGTGTTTGTGCTAGCGTATGTTCATGTGGTGTTCTCAACTATTGATGAATATGTTGTGAATAAACAGTTAATATATTTGAATGTCATCTTCTATGCCCTTACCAGACAGAGGTCAAAATTGACTGTTTCTTTATGGAGCATTTGAGATGGGACTATTGACTAATGTGGTATGAATCCCAAATGATTAGTATTTAGAGTGCATTAATTAAATAAGTGGGAAATTAACTCCTTCTGGATTTTATTTCAGGAACTGCAAATTATTCAGGGTCTCAAAGCAGTAAGCCAGACAAAAAGCAAAACACACACAACACACACCCCAATGATGGCAGTAACAGACCGGCTGCATAGAAGAAAGTTATAAAAGTGCAGTTCAACAGCTTCTTCCTTAAATAGTATCAGTAGCAAAATTAGTTTTCTGCATCTTTCCTCTTGACCTTGGCTGTGACCACTTTGGAAGATTTATTGTTGTGGGTTACTGACATAAAGGTCAAGAAACTGACTGTGATTATACTTTGAAACTCTTTTCTAGTATTTTATGACAATTTTATTTCTATCTGCCATTAATACATTTTGGGAAGAAAGAAAGCAGTTGAGTCTATCATTGAGGCTGATACCCCACCCCCCTCCTCCAAGTTATGGCTAGAAAGCCCTTTGAAGCCTTTTAAAATAAAATATTGACAGCTGTTTCCCTCCCATAAGTATACAAGGCTCTTAACAGGTTGTCAGAGCAAAGGGAAATCTGTAGATGAAATAAGAAAAACGATAAGGTTGAAAAACGTTTCGCAGGACTATAGTTATCAGAGTTTTCTTCCAAACTGAAAACTGCAACAATTAAACAGTTTGGAGAAATGTGAGCATTCCATGATGGGCTTTGGTTGTTTTCGTCATTTTTATTCTACAGGTTTGTACTTGAAGTGAGAATACCAGCAGTGAGAAAATCACAGCCATGCTGAATTCATTACTGCAGTAGTCACACAAAACCATGGATAAAATTTCAATAACTGCAGGCCACAGTTGAGTAAACAGTTGCACTGAAATTTAATTCCTGTTGACTTTTCCCCCATTCCTCGCCAGGGGCACATTCTGATTCCGTAGTACAAAGACAACAGGGGTTACAGCTTTGATTAATGTAGGACAGTGGAAAAGAGTTAGAACTGTAAAATATGTTAGAAGTCCATGGAACACACAGATCTGGCTTAAAAGGGCTTGGTATAAAAATGAGTTAATTATGCTGTGCGTTAAAGTGAATGTTTTAGGATTTTCTAGTTTGCACCAGTACCATCATTGAGATAGGGAGAGGTTGTACCTAGTGCTAGGATTTAAAATAAATAAATGCAGACCTTTCCATATTTGCTCCATATTACCAATGATTATTGCAAATTATAGCAAATGTCCTTTTCAGAATGGAGGGCCCTGACAAAGATTTACTGTGGAGTGAGTGAATTCTATACTGGGTTTGGTTTATAGATGGACTGAATTGGGTCCAAACAGAATTGTGTTTAAAAAAAAAAAAGTTTGCAACATAGAGAAATGGGGAGAAAACTGGCTTTTCCATTTTCTCTTGAAAAATCAGACTATCTGGTAACCTTGGGTTGGTAGCCCCACAAGGGCAACACTTGTTGGGAGATGAATTACAGCTTAAAACAGGGAGCCAGGAGCTCTCTGGCTTGCTCTGGTCCCCACCAAGCAATGTCGCTCATGCCCGCTGGACAGTGGGGTTGGTGATTCTGGTCTGGGAGAGAAATCATCACTCCTAATCCATCAGCCAAAGAGAGGTGCTACCATTAGCTGGTAGAGCCTTCCACCACACTCACAAACTGTCTTCCTTCCTCACAACTAAATGTATTATCTTCATAATGTTTCCACCCTATTTATATCTGGGCCATGAAACTGGGATAACAATGATTTTTAACTAATATAATTTGATAGTGTTTCTGAACTTTTTCTTTTATCCATCGAGTAATTCTTTACCCGATAGCTTAACTGCCTTTTATTTCCTATTATGCCCGCCCCATTTCTATGTCTTAAAAGTTCTGTATTAGATATGCACTACTCCATTATGAAACTTACCAACAAATACTATTACCAATTGCTAAAGTTTTTTTCTTAAAGGATTTTAAAATGTCCGGAGCAATTTCATAAACTGTGTGGATTAATGCCTTTTAAAAGTCTTGAATTTTAGAAAGCAGAATTTTATTTCCATATTGCTGCAAATGAGAGCTTTCTCAGATAAGCATATTACATAGAGCATAATGTTTAGAAGTTTCTCCATATACAGCATATGCTGTCAGGTCAATTAACAGAATGCATACTAGAAAATGTTTATTCAATAAAAATGAATAGCTGTTAAATAAAACAGCTATTTCTTAACAACATTGCATTTAATGATGGGGTTTTTTTAATTTTTTTTTTTTTTTTTTGGTACCACCTGGCAGTTTTATTGTCTGCAAATCACTACAAGGAGAGCTTTGATTGCTGTGGTTTTGAGGCGTGGCTATCGTTTTATATGGGTAGGACAGTGTAGGGGGAGTCTATAAGAAAGACATTAAAAAAAATAGGCTATATTTGGGATTTGAACATGTATTTTTTTAGAGAGTATGGATAAGAGTTTAATTCACACAGCTTCTCTTGACATTTTGCTTAAGGTATAGGGTCCTGAAGTCCAAAAGGCAGTGTATGTGTTTCAAGTTAACAACATAAACGAAAGACTGTGAGATGACTAGTGAGGAGTTGAGAGAGGTAGAAAGGTTAGGGTCTTCTCTTGAAGCACTGTAAAAGGGGATAAAGAGGACCATTGGGTTGAAGTTTTCCAGTGAGCCATTGACAGAGGTCAAAAAATAGTCATTTGCAGGACTGGAGAAGCTCCAAGAAATGGGGTGTGCATGGTAAGACTCAGAAAAACAATCTAGTATGTACAGTCTAAGGGGGTGCAGAAAACGTAGCATCAGAGGAACCTGGGAGGATCACCAACAGATCTCCTGGCGTCCACTGAACGCAGGAAATGGAGTTATTAGGACCAGAGTGTAATGTTTTACGGGGAAGGTGAAGGCGAAGGTTCTTTTTTGTTTCGATATAAATACACACATTCTTTTTCACATTCAAAATGGCAGAATGCTATCCCTTCATCAGTTTTTGTTAGTGAAATTCCTGGTGGGTTTTGAGTAAAAGAGGGAGGCTGTCCTGTAAACATTTCCAGCTTTTTAACTGTCTCCCTGAGTAACAGTGTCTGCAAGAAATAGCTGTCAACATTTGGATGGCAATAAGCGCCTATGCCTGAAAGGCGCCATCTCTCCACATATTACAATTCCAGTGGCATCCTTGGCCTTATTTCTCACCTTACAGCCAGTGGGCCAGCTTACGTGGTGTGGATCTACAGGTCCAGAGACTGGGTAGCAATAACCAGATTAACTGTACCACTTTTTTCTTTGAACAAGGTTGCTTTTGAACTTTGTTAGGAATGCCTTCAAGTGGCCTTTACTGTGGTAGCTGCCAGGGACTAACCCTGTCTGAAAGAGGATCTCTTTTGATGACAGTGGCAGGAAAAAGTTGATCAGCTCCTCTGTGTCTTAGAAGGGAGGCTTGTGGGAAGAGGAAGATAGTCTTAATGTTTCTTGAGTGTCCTCCTGGAGGCCAGGTATTGTGTGGTAGGGGGTGGCACCTTCCTCCGCTGGTACGTAAAAATCCAGCTATACTTTTAGAGGATTTGCTATGCAAAGATACACTTATATTGAAGATACCACAGAGTTCAAATAATATGGAAATTATTGATGGTCAAAAATAGTAGGAATCAATGCCACTGAAATGTTAGTGATAACTGTACAAACGAACTGAAACAAAACTAGGACAGGAATTCAGATAACTCTGACAGATAAAGAAAGAGCAGCCACAACAATAACACCCTCCTTTTTCTCTAATTCCTTTTGTGGCTATTTCTGGAAAAAGCATATTTCACCCGGAATGCTAAATTTAGTTTTCTACTCTGTTTGTTGGTTTAGAACTGCCTTCCATCAAAATATTGTTGTCAAAGATTTATATAACTTGCGATGTGAGCCTTGTATGAAATGCTTTCAAGTTTTGATTACTAAACAGTTGTGTGTCATTAATCTCTCCATTGAAAATTAAAATGGCAAGAGAAACAGAAAAGAAAAAAGACCCGAAACATAAGAGCGCGTGGTAACAGAAACCCACATGCCACATTTCATTGAGTGAAGAGTACCCTCTTGACTTCAAGAGGAAGCTTTGCTACTTTGAGAACGTAATTTTAAGCCTTGACCTGTGAGCTAATAATAATAATAATAATAATAAACCCTTCCCTATCTCTTGTCTCATCAAAAATCTCTTTTTGAACTTTCAGGAGGTATGATTTTAATGGTAACTTGTTGACAGATGAGCCTCAGTGATTGAGAAGAGTTTGTTTTGCAAAACTGGCAGGTCCTATCTGTTTTCTTGAAGGCAAGGAACCTACTTTGCTGTTTTGCAACCGCCTGCGTTTATTGACAACTATGGCGCTGAGCAGGCAGAATTGGAATGTTTGTATAAAGTAAACCTATAGCTCACCTGATGGAGTCTAGTGTACTTTTAGGTAGTTGCATAGATTACTTGATAAAAAGGGTTACAAGGTGACTGCTTTTATGACAAAGAGGAATAGCAATATAAATGCAAGCAGTACGTGGAACCACAAGAAGGAAGTTTATGTAGGGAATTGAACCCCATGTTAGAAAGTTTCTTTTCATCACTTTGTCTTTGAACTCAAATCTATTGTAATTATGAAGTGTTACTTGTAACATTCCAGAGACCCTTTGCTTAATACTGTGTTTGATTCGGTGGCGGCGCCTGTGGCTCAGTCGGTAAGGTGCCTGCCCCATATGCCGAGGGTGACGGGTTCAAACCCAGCCCCGGCCAAACTGCAACCAAAAAATAGCCGGGCGTTGTGGCGGGCGCCTGTAGTCCCAGCTACTCGGGAGGCTGAGGCAAGAGAATCGCTTAAGCCCAGGAGTTGGAGGTTGCTGTGAGCTGTGTGAGGCCACGGCACTCTACCGAGGGCCATAAAGTGAGACTCTGTCTCTACAAAAAAAAAAAGAAAAAAAAAAAAAAGAAATACAGTCACATTTTTTCCCCTCTCTAACAAGCGAATGTTGTGAAGAGAGTTTCCCATCCTGACCTTGTCTCAGCTTTGCTCCAAGTGGGCTTAAAAAAAAGTGCTCTGCTGGAAAACAAGTATAAACTTTGCTTCATTAGCTTTGACGGTCCTGAAATTCATTTCTTCATTTGTTTACATATTCTTTCATTTAACTAATACTTATCAAGCACCCCCATGTGGAAGAAAACGTGGGGGTCAGACTGATGTGTGAGGTGCAGGGAGGGCGTGAGAGGATAACTGAGAGCCTAAAGAACAACTGGTGGCAGTGGGAGGGCAGATTGGGTTCAGTTTGTGGGAAGTGTGGGTTTCTAAGCCACCAGCAGGCTCTAAGCAGGGAAGAAAGGCCACTAGAGGGGGTGGACTGAAGGTACATGAGAAGGTAGACCTAGTCTCACTCAGAAGGAACAAAGTCCCTGAGAGGTTAGTAGCCATGACAATACTGTGCATTTTACTAATGGGCCACTAACGCTGGCCTTTTATAGAGGGTATCCTCTAATTGGCCCACCTCGTTCTCTGAACTTCTCTTCCTATATTTCAGTTCCATCGGAACAGGGATCACTTTTGTCTTTCCCACATATCTACCAGCACACAGCATAGTTCCTGACACAATGCAATTCTTTGACAGACTATTTGTGAATAACTGAAATAGGAGTAGAAAGATAAGAAGAGATTGCTGTGGGGATTATTGGAAGGCCAGCAGTACCTTTTGAATTATGACACGGGAAAATATCAAGGAGTGAGAGTTATAAATGATGATATAGGATGTCCGGTCTGGATGACCAGCAAAGTGGTGCCTCTACGAAGCCTGCGGGAGAACCTTAGCTCTTCTCTTACCAAGTTCTTGGGGGTTATTTGTACAATATAGAAAGCACAAATATAATTTGTAATGAAGGGTGGGCTAATTTTGGAATAGTCCTTTTCTTTTTTTTTTTTTTGTAGAGACAGAGTCTCACTGTACCGCCCTCGGGTAGAGTGCCGTGGCATTACACGGCTCACAGCAACCTCTAACGCTTGGGCTTACGTGATTCTCTTGCCTCAGCCTCCCGAGCAGCTGGGACTGCAGGCACCCGCCACAACGCCCGGCTATGTTTTGGTTGCAGTTTGGCCGGGGCTGGGTTTGAACCCACCACCCTCAGTATATGGGGCCTGCGCCCTACTCACTGAGCCACAGGCGCCGCCCAGAAATAGTCCTTTTCTGAAAAGGCTTTCCGAAAAAGACATTCCCTCACATAGCTAAAACTCACTGTTTTGGTTATATATATATGTTTTTTTGGATTGGAAGCATCAAGCGTTTGCCCGTTAGTCTTTGTCGGTTGCTAATGAGTGTGTCTCCCAAAAGTCACATGGGAAGTGCTGATAAACCACTTGTGTTCCTATTGACCATGGAATGGGCTTATCTCTTTTTAGAGAACAAAACTTAGAAGTTAGATCTTCGATAAAGCTTTTGTTCCATATTGACCCAAGCTTCTTAGAGTGAATTTGTTTTTCAGGTGGTGAGAGGGGTACATGTTATGTTTCTTTTGTTGGAAAGATACATTGTGTAATTATTAAATAGCTGGAAGACTCTTTTAGGGAGGTATAGATTAAACCGCTGAGGAATGTAAAGGCCACATCCTGTTTGTGGGTTTCAACTGAGCCTTGCACCAGGACGGAAGGCTGGAAGCAAGCCCTTTTCTTTAATCTTTAAGTGCCCATCTTCCAGTATCTTCTGCATGTACCAATGGTACAAATACCAGGGTTGGTAGCCCTGAGTTCCTCTCAAATTAACTATTGTATTCCTGTTGTTAGACTGCTCTTTTTTGACTGTACCCCAAATAAAATAAACTTTCTAATGTAGGCTCACCTCCAGCAGAGTTCCTCAAAGTAGATCATTTCTTACATAGTTTATCATCCTCACAACCACAAGTGAGTTGTCAGCATCACGGTCTCCCACTGAAGGAGGCAAAGCACCGGCTGATCCGAGATCCATGTTTTTATCACATTACCTTGTCGCGTCTCCAACTCCTGTCTCTCCACACTAAAGGGAAGGTGACATGATGTCTTCTTAGTCATTCAAATCCAATAACTTTTAATCTGAAGGTTAAGTAGTGAGATATAAACTAAGAGATGATAATATCAATTTTATGTTCACTGAAGGGCACAATATACCTCTTTCTAGTAGAGGGAAAATTGTGCGTAAAATGTCTTTTGCTTTTCAACAGCAGAGTCGTGCCTCTCAGAGGCAAAGGAAGAAAGATTTTGGGAAAAAAATTTAATAAAGTAAGATGTAGTATCCTAAAGCAGGGCAAAAGTGACTTTTTATTATTATAATTATTAAGTGATTAATTTTCCAAGGCTTCATGGTACACCTAGTTCCTTTTTTATAGCCTCTCATGTTGACTCCTGATATCTCTCTACAAACTCAGCAACCTTCTACAAGGTTAAAGACTGGGAGAGAATGACATAATACTCATTCTTTCCTGACTATTTTTGGTCCTAATGTATGTGATAAATAATACTGCACTAATATCGCTTACTTCTCTCGTTTCCATCTCACCTCAATGGGAATTCAACCTCCAGAAGTACTATGTGAAAATGCCTTTCCAATGTGCATTTTTATTACGATAGTCTGATCATGTCATTAGATTTGTATTCGTCTTATAAACACAAAGTTTCGTGTTATGTATTATGTGTGTATTTCCTGTATATGTGCCTAGCCAGGGGTCCTCACACTGCGGCCTGTGGGCCACATGAGGCCGTGTGATTATATTTGTTTCTGTTTTGTTTTTTTACTTCAAAATAAGATATGTGCAATGTGCATAGGAATTTGTTCATATTTTTTTTTTTTTTTTAAACTATAGTCTGGCCCTCCAGTGGTCTGAGGGACAGTGAACTGGCCCCCTGTTTAAAAAGTTTGAGGACCACTGAATAGACTTACCATGTCATTAATATGTTTTGTTTTTAAGATGGGAAAAACATCTTATATAAGCTGAGTATGTGATATTCGCAATGTAATTATCAAGATTATATTCTGCAGCGTAGTGATTCACAATTATAATTGTCAAGATTGCATTCTGGAAGTAATTTTAAACTTGTCTCAGCTATTCTGCATTCTGGAAATAATTTTAAGCTTGTGTCAACTCTCTTTAGTACCTTCATTAAGTAGGTTCTAGGTAAAAGGCAATATGTTTAAGCCTGCAGACTAGCAAACTATGGCCCTTGGGCCAAATCCAGCCTGCCACCCAGTTTTGTAAATAAAAATTGTGTTGAAAACTTGCTTAGTGTTGTTTATAGCAGTTTTCATGCTACAACAGCCGAGGTGAGTGGTTACAACAGAGATTGCCTGGCTCATAAAGCCTAAAATACTTATTACCTGGCTCAGAAAAAGTTGGTCAACTCCTGGGTTAATGATTGAGAGATGTGGCAGGACTTGCTTTCTGAAAACTTCATTTGCTTTAGAGTGACAAAACTAAAGGTGTCTCTTCTAACCTATCCCTGAAAAAAGTATATTTGGGCATATATGTGTACGTGTATATGTCTAATATTCTACTTTTAAGACTGTGTTCTGCAGTTTCTATGGTGAATGGCTTATAAGTGTTGTTGTACCACCAGGGTTTCTTGGTAATCGTTTACCTCACAACATCTTACAAATTAAAAGTTCCGGCATCATTGGTGTTCAAAATAATCACCAGCCAACCTACAAAGGACATGGAGGTTGCACTTACTGAGTGAGTCATTCAAGGAGTGGATATCCTTGGCCCTGGCTCCCTTACCAAAGAAAATTAACATCAAAACGTAACATATGTTATGTTTGTAGTCTCATGGGTGTCTAGAAGATAATACAAAGTAGCACTGTCCTGAATATCTCTCTGCATTCAAAGAATTTATGATTTTGAATTAATTGAGGTGCAATAAGACATAAACAGATTTATTAAATGTCGACATGAATTTTAAAGCAAACTGAAGATAAACTATAACAGAGATGTGTATGACTAATCGATAGATGAATGAGTTAAGCAATAAATCTTCCGTTGCCCAGAGAGAAGGAATTTGTGTCTGTGGTGGTGGGATTTTAGAAGTACTTACTGAAATTAGGAAACAGTAACTCAGTATGTGCACAGATGTCTGTTGATTTTAACCCTTTCCCGCAGGAGGTAATGAATTGGAGGGATACACTGAACTAAAGGGAATTGCCTTGTGACTTAGCTTTTTAATGCCCTAAAGCTGTGTCTTTGACATTTTTCTATTTTTAATTTTGAGATAAGCAAGGCTGGATTAGTACTGGGGAGGGTGTGGAGGCATATGGTAAGTAGAGGCCTTTTAATATGCTGGACCCTAGCATCTGAACTTACTGGTCTCCAGGACATGGTCCTGGCCTATCGGTTTACACAGGCCACTGCCCGAGTTGATTATATGATTTCCAGAGATTAGATGTGGTCTGACAAGTCTAGTAATTTGGTTAGGGGTATCCTTATTTCACATACTTTTATATTGAATTTTAACTAATTTACCTCTATTTATCAGATAGCTAGAATAATTGAAACCATAATATCTAATTGTAAAATAGTTGTCAACTTTGAACACATTTGCTCAATTGAATTATTTATCAACTAATAGTATTTCTGAAGAGGAGATGGGATTGTCTTTTTTTTGTTCGTTTTTTTTCCCTTCTCAGCCTTTTTTATTTCCTTTCTTCTTTATTTGACCCTATCTTAACACTTGTAATCATTTGATTTTTGTTTTTAGAGACAGGGTCTTGTTCTGTCTACAAGAGTGGAGTGGCATGGGATCATAGCTCACTGCAGCCTCAAATTCTCGGGCTCAAGTGATCCTCCTGCCTCAGCTTCTCAAATAATTGGGAATATGGGCAACTGTGACCATGCCTGGCTAATTTTTCTTATTTTTTCTTTTTGTAGAGACGGGGTCTCACTGTGTTACCCAGGTGGTCTTGATACTCCTTGCCTAGAGCAGTCCTCAGTCCTCCCTCCTCAGCCTCAAAAGTACTAGGATTATAGATCAGATGACTTGTTATATTTTATCATTTGTGAAAATCTGTCTAGTCTTCTATGGTGGGTAGGTAGGTTTTTCTGGGATAGGCCATGTCTTATGTCTAATACCATGCAGGCCTATCTATGGTCTTTTCTTTGTGAGTGTAAACCCAAATAACTTTTGCTCCGAAAAGTATGTTGCTGTGTAATTTTGTGATTATAATTTCATTTACATTTTGCCCTACCCCGCCCCCCGCAAAAACCTTGCACACTCCATATTGTATGTTAATGAGATTTGTAAACTGGTGCAGCAGTGTTTTGACACAGGTTCCCAGGAGTTTCTATGAAGTATTGACAGTTGAGTGTGTGAGTGACCTACGTTTAATTTGGAAAGTTTTCTCTTGCTTGGTGTGGGGCTCTTACCTGTAATCCTCGCACTCTAGGAGACCGAGGTGGGTGGATTGCTTAAGCTCAGGAGTTTGAGATCAGCCTGAGCAAGAGTGAGGACTCCAGCTCTACTTAAAAAAAAAAAAAAAATTGGAAAAACTGGGGCAAGAGAGTATTGCTTGAGCCAAAGTAAGACTTTATCTCAAAAAATAAAAATAAATAAATAAAGAGAAAGTTTTATCTTTTGGTGCTAAATGCTTAACAATTTGTCCCTGGAATTATTTCACAGATATTTTCAGTGTAGCACTGAAAAGGCCAACTCTGAAAAATAAGGTCAGGTAAAGCAATCTGTACTAAGAGCCATTTTGTGTCTATTCAAATGTAAACACAAGATTGACACAGGCTTGAACTCTCCCAACTACAGAGCCCTGTAAACTAGTTGGAAGGTCTTTGACTAAATCAGCAAAGATTACAAGTAAGTGATAGACGCAGCACAGGCACCCACTCATGTGGCTGGTAGGAGTGTAAGTTTGAACAGCCTATACTGGGGCAGTTTGGCATTGAGTGTTAAGAGACTTAAAGTAGTCATGCCCTTTGGTTCAGGGATATAGTTTGAGAGGGTGTGTGGTTCTCAAACTATTCAGTGCATGGAAATCATCCAGAAGGCCTCTTAAAACACAGATTGATGGCCACCCCTAGAACATTTTATTTCGTAGATTTGGGTGGGGCCTCCAAATATATTTCTGATATTTTTGATTTGTCTCTACTGCTGGTTGGAGTACCACCCTTGAAGAACCACTGGCACAGAGTTTAAAATCAGAGACCACACAGACACTATGTTTGGCCTGAGTGGTTGCTCTGTCAGCTACTAGTTGGGTGACTGTGCAAGTCAGTTTCTCTGT
Source organism: Nycticebus coucang (assembly GCF_027406575.1). Lineage (NCBI taxonomy): Eukaryota > Metazoa > Chordata > Mammalia > Primates > Lorisidae > Nycticebus > Nycticebus coucang. Next base: position 26,663,139 of record NC_069787.1, read on the forward strand.
GCCTCAGTTTATACATAAATCATATGGGGATAATATTAGCATTTGATATTCTGAATAAAATATAATATGCTTGGAAGGTACTACAGTACATAGTAAATGGTCTATGAACATTAGCTTTTTCAATTATTCTTATTATCATTATCATTACCTCATTAGTAACTTAACCCACAGATAATGTGAGGCATACAGAAAGATTCACATCTGAAGATGTTTATTGTAGTGGTATTTGTGATACGAAAAATTAAATGCACTCTAAATCTCTGCTATTAAAAGGGTTAAAAAACTTTTTTTGAGACAGAGTCTCACACTGTCATTCTCTGTAAAGTGTCATGGCATCGTAACTCAAAGCAACCTCAAACTCTTAAGCTCAAACCACTCTGTACCCTCAGCCTCCTGAATAGCTGGACTACAGGTGCCTGCCATGACACCAGCTATTTTTTTTTTTAGAGATGGAGTCTCACTCTTGGCTCAGGCTGGTCTTGAACTCACAAGCTCAAGCAATCTACCTGCTTTGGCTTCCCGGAGTGCTGTAATTACAGTCCACTGTGCAGTGAGTCATTACACCCAGCCTTGTTGGAGAACTTTTATGAGATGTATACATGGATATAAATGGCAGAGAATACCTGCAGTTTGAGCAAGATTTACACACACACACACGTATTTTTAAAGATTTTTGCATAGGAATTAAAGAAAAAATTTTTACAGTTACAAGATTTTCTTCTATAATGTTTATAAGTTTACATCCAACACATATCTGTTGCTTAAAGGTGTTTTCTCTCTGCAGAGCTAATCGATTTTAAGGTGCTTTCACCATCAAATTTGACAGCCATTCATCATTATTATCCAACATTGTCAATTTGTAACAAAATCAATTTCTCTGATAATAAAAAAGAGTAAAAAACAAATTTTGAGACAGAGTCTTACTTTGTTGCCCAGGCTTGAGTGCCATGGTGTCAGCTTAGTTTACAGCAACCTCAAACTCCTGGGTTTAAGCAATCCTCCTGCCTCAGCCTCTGGAGTAACTGGGAATACAGGTGCCTGCCAGGATGCCTGGCTAATTTTTTTCTCTTTTTAGTAGAGATGGGGGTCTTGTTCTTGCTCAGGTTGGTCCTGATCTTAAGGGATCCTCCCACCTCTGCCTGCCAGAGTGCTGAGATTACTGGTGTGAGCCATTGCACCTGGCTGAGAGTAAAAAAAATTTAAGAACACTTATTTTCTTTAAACGTTTTACACTGCTTCCCCATTCTAAGTTCTTTCCCAGTCTGTGTGGACTTAAAATTGTGTCTTCTATTCACAGTCTTGTACAGATATACTTAATTGCTTACCTCAGAGCATTTTGGTTTTGTGGAGACTAATTTCAATGCCCTGGGGATCTGGTAAAGGCAGGAGGAATAGTTTGTTGGAGGCATTTGAAATCTTACTGGTGAGAGTTGAAAATCCTCCTCCAGCACTTCCTGGATGAGTGAAGGTTGGACAGCCTCTCAGCCTCATTTCTCTCATCTGTAAAATGGGGCAATAGAGACAAATCTCTGAGAGGGCTGAAGTGATTAATATGCTACATTGGCTTTAAAATGTGCTCATTACACAATCATCATCCTTGCTCAACATCTTTTGAGGACAGGGAAAAGCCATGAGTGAACTCTTGGGACCCACAGGTGGAGGCCATGAAGGAACTAAATTGTTTCTTAGGACTCTTCTGTTCTTTAGACTGTCGCAGCCACTTTATATTTAAATCTAATCTCGGGGTGGCACCTGTGGCTAAAGGAGTATAGCACTGGCCCCATATATCGCAGGTGGCAGTTCAAACCCGGCCCCGGCTAAAAAAAAAAAAAATCTAATCTCGTTAGGACACAGTAGACCTTCTTATAGGAGATCTTCCTTCCTAAATATAAGAATTCTTATGTCTTACCGTATAGAGGTGATGTATTGAAATGATCACGAAGTTCTATTTGACAATCAAACTCTTGGTTAGAAACTGACTTCTATGTGAAGACTACAGGGAACCAGTTCTTGTAGGCAATTAGTGCCCCAATTTACCATTTTAGAAAAGAAAACACATATCCTAATCAATACAGAATTTCTCCTCCATACCTACTAGCAAAAGGACTGAAGGGGCCCCCACACACAAATGTTTTAAATTTAGAGGCAGAGTTAAGGACACAGTTTGCCTCCAGAATCTGAATTGAATCAGGGTTTTATTTCAGATAAAATCTTTGGGGCTCATAACTTTAAAAACACAACTTTTACTGGCATTACGCAATTTGCCACGGGTCATTTAGCAAAATGTTTGTATATGTAAGCCCAGGTTCTTCTTTTTAAAAAAGGGAAGGGTGGAGGGCGGGGATTGGATTTTGCTAAAATCCAGGTGGCGTTTCAGTTTATATTTAATTTTAATTGGAAATCAAATACCGGCAAGTGGGGGGAGGGGGAATCGACCGTGTTTTCTTTTCTAAGAGTATCCTTTGGGAAGAGGAAGGACACTGCCAGCCAAATTTCAAGAAGCAGCTTTTTTATTGGCATGTCTTATTTCTTTCTGGCTAAATTCTTATGCCTGCATTTTTTTTTTAACATCCATGATTTACACGTGGCAATGGCTATTATTAAGTCTCCATGCCCCTTGCTGTCCCCCTCAGTATTTTCTGTGAGATTAATATTTAGAAGCAAAGGTACCAAATAATTACATGCTACACATAATCAATAGCTTCACTAGGCTGTTGTCTAGTGAGTCTGCTTTTTGGGTTCTGGTTTGAAATAATAATATGGTTTTTGTGGCCCATGTTGATCTCTTGAAGGCTGGGGGAGTTTCTGAAGAATTAAAATGGGGAGAAACGGTTTTTTTTTTTTTTTTTTTTGCAGTTTTTGGCTGGGGCTGGGTTTGAACCCGCCACCTCCGGCAGGTGGGGCCGGCACCCTACTCCCTTGAGCCACAGGCACCGCCCTAGTTTGTTTTTTTTTAAAGCCAGAATTTGAGAAGTTTCTCCAGTTTGTGAGTATAACTGGCTGTAGGTGCATCTTGTAAAACTCTTATAAAATATTGGCAGAGAGACCATGGCACAATTAGGGAACGGTTGCTGAGTGTGCTGGCAGAGGTGGCATGACAGTCACTAACTCCCCCAGTGCCTGCACAATGTGCCTCCCATGTGCCAGAGTCGAGTGAGATCCTCCGCATTGGCTCCAGGTAAGGCTTGGGTGCAATTCAGATGTTTTCGATTGGAAATTGAATACCAAATAATTTTGAATTTTCTACTGCACAATTAATTATGTGTTCATTGAAAAAAAATCAGGAAGATGCAGCCAAGAAAACAGGAAAAAAGAAAGTATATTGCCCACAACCCTATTTTACGGAGATAACAACTGTTAACATTTCGATGAATATCTTTTCTCCTGTTTTTGGTAAAAAAAATATGTCTTCACATTTTACATACTTCTATTCCTATTTCTACCATTACTAACTACATTCTGAAAACATAGTAATAATGTTTCTTATCAGGGAGAATTGTTAGGGTTAATTCTCTTAAATGATGGTTCACTTTTTCACCTTAATTTTAATTTCACATTTTATGTGTTTACAGTTTCTGGAGAGAGTAACATTCTTAGTTTCAAATATTATAGTTTATAGTCTAATTAATATTGTTTTTCTAACTCCCCTCCCCAACTCCTCCCAGCTTTGCCATGTAATTCCATATTTAGGCACAGTTCTTAAAAATTATTGTTAAGAGGAAATAGTCAACACGGTATGATGATGGGCAGGCCATCGCATTTTTGATAAGTATTTTTCTTTTTACCCCAAATCCTAAACATCACTATTGTTGTATAGGTTTTTATATGTTAGAAATGACTAATATAAGAAGGCTGCCTGGGAACTGTCCAGCTGTGTAGGTCTCTATTTTTCACGTTCTAAGGCTGGATACTTTCCAGATTGTTACAAGTTACAGTAATAGTAAGACAATTCATTGAAAGCTACCTTTCTCCCAGACTCGCACTCGGCACTGTATGTGTATTACTGCAGGTCTTTCTGGCAAGCACCCCGGACCTTCTTAAAATGCCTACTCTATGCAGGAAGAAACTTAGCCGCTCTGGTTTATTCACACAGCTTGTAAGTGGACGAGCCCTGTTAGACCCTGCGTGGGGTTGTACCCCAGGACCGATCTCTTCATCAGACCACTTCCTCTGTGTGTTTGTTGTGGCCATGATGATCAGTTCCTTCTGAAAGGATTTCTCTCATTTTGCTCACTCTCCTTCCCCGTTTTGAGACCCCTAAAATGTTTTTCTCATTCAAGATGCTTCCCTTTCAACCCACCCTTTCTTGCTGAGTCCAGAAAGAAAATACCGAATATTCCCACACGCAACAGCCTTTCCAATGCTGCTCCGTCCTGTTTCCAGGCTGAGGCTTTATTTGTAGCAGTTGTGCTCACTTTTAAACTTAACCACCTGTGCTTTGTAGTTTGGGTTTTTGTTTTTGTTTTTTTTTCCTTTTCATTTCTAAGGGACAGAGTCCCTCCCACTTCTTACTTCACACCTATTGCCCTCTGTCCTTCCAGTGAGCACCCGTGCCTTGCACACCCAGGCTGAGATTAGCTTCATTCCTTATGTTTCTAAAACACTTCAATTGGAAGGCCTTTGTTTTATCCAGAAAGAGCAAAAATTCAGCAGTGCTTCTGCTGGTGAGATTTACAGCACGCCGTAGGCAGTACAGCTAAGGCATCAGGATTCTGAAAGACCCCAGCGAACCCTGCCTCCAACGAGGAAGACTTTGCTCTTCTGAGGCTGTCTCCTTTGAGTAGGCAAGTGGATGGAAGTGTTGTTTTTAATAAATGGAAAATCTGGGTTTATTAATAAGGCTGCACGCAATAAGCAACAAGCAGCGATGGTGGCAATACATACTTTATAGACAGCTTAAAAGCAGCCATTTTTGGCTTGACACTCTCCCCATTATTGTTCTCGTGTTTGGGTACATGGAACCAGAGACTTAAATGGCAGACTTTCTCCAGGTGCCCCAAACAGCTGTCACAGACTGACAGGACTAGGGAAATACCTTCTGTGTTTTCTTAGTATTATATAACAGGCTTGAACCCTATTCCCAACCAACAAAAATGTATTTGGGTGAAATATTTCTGGTTCCTTGTATTTCTGGAGGAAATTATTCTCCCACCTTCCCTGATTAATGAGTTAGTTCTTTTGAAGTTGGGCCACAGTTATTTTCGTTGTTTTAATATCTGGAACAAGTGGATTATTTTGCTTTAAGAGTGATTAGCTCTGTTGACAAAATGTCCTTTGCTCCCTGAGTGGTATTTTGTGTTCATGTTTTCATGGCTCACCTGTTCTGCTCAGAGAGAACACCTCTCCAGTCAACAAAGAACTATTGCTTAGTACAATAAATAAAAGATAGTACTCACAGAAGATGTATGATAGGACTGAGGGTGGGAGTTTTAAAGATTCATAGCCTACAAGTCAAACTATGTACATTTCCTAGCAGCAAAAGCATATGTTTGTCTCCGGTTTAGGAAATAGTCTTTACCTTTCATGGCTTATTTTATGAAGTCGTCTGATTAGGCAGAGTCCTTGAGTCCTTGCCTTACTTTAACATCAGTCACCGTGTTAGTTGGTCACTGTTCTAGGTCAACACAAAAGCCCAAATACCAGGCTGCAGAGGATCATTTTTAGTTTTTTCTCTCTCTCATCTTTAAAAACAAGTTGATGGATTTGCTTTTGGTTGAAACAGCAGGAAAGGCTGAAAAGTAATCTTACTTGAAGAAAAGTCAGAATTCGAAAATCTCTAAACTTTAAGGCTGCTGTTTGAGAGGGAGGAGGGAGCCTCAGTTTCTTGAAGATATCACCATGGCCACGTCTGCATTATCATTGCACAAAAGAGACATACTCGGTGGACAAAATAAGAAAAGCCATTTCAGTGCCCAGCACAAGGAACTGAAGTGGACATACATTTCTGGGCTCAGATATTTGCTCCTTAAGCTACTTTAAAAGTCCAAAGTAGTCGCCTCTTTTCGGTCTCTTTGGGAGCTTAAGCTGTTTTCTGGAAGGGTTTGTCAGAACTCAGTCTCTCCTAACAGTTCTTCGTTGTATTTACATAGAGTATCTCTCTCTTTCAGAATCTGTACCTCCTATAGGAATGATATAAGTAACTTCAGTTTTTCCCTTTAATATACATTGATCGCACTATGGTCTCTCCGTCCTCCATCCCCACCCCAGGTACATGGGGGTGTGTGCGCGTGGGCGCACAGACTTGGTGGGCGCACAGACTTGGTGGGCGCACACACTCGGTGGGCACACACACTCGCAGACGGACACACTCAGTGTGTGCATGCACTCGGTAGGCGCACACACTTGGTGGGCGCACACACTCGCAGACAGACACACTCGGGCGCACACACTCGGTGGGTGCACACACTCGGTGGGCACACACACTTGGTGGGCGCACACACTTGCAGATGGACACACATCAGGTTTTGCTCCTTCTTCTTTGTCGGGTCATAGGATTGCTAAAATTCCTTAGGTGATCCAGCCTCACATTCTATGGATGAAGAAACTAAGCTCAAGACAAAATAAAAGCTTTGTCCTTTGATTAACATTTGCATGGATGCCCTTGATGTATTTAGAAATAGTCCTGTGGGAGGTGATGTGGACCCTTCCATGATCTGTGAGGTTGGACGAAACAGAAACTTTGTTCCTGTGATTCCCAGTGCTGTTCACAAGAGTGTTCCACATGTTGGGAGTGGCCGTATGACCGCGTGTATACATGCGTGCTCCATGTCGGGAGTGGCCGTATGACTGTGTGTATACATGCATGCTCCATGTCGGGAGTGGCCGTATGACCGCGTGTATACATGCGTGCTCCATGTTGGGAGTGGCCGTATGACCCCGTGTATACATGCGTGCTCCACATGTCGGGAGTGGCCTTATGACCCCGTGTATACATGCATGCTCATGTGGGGAGTGGCCGTATGACCGCGTGTATACATGTGTGCTCCATGTCGGGGGTGGCCGTATGACCGTGTGTATACATGCCTGCTCCATGTTGGGACTGGCCGTATGACCGCATGTATACATGCGTGCTCCATGTTGGGAGTGGCCGTATGACCGTGTGTATACATGCGTGCTCCACATGTCGGGAGTGGCCGTATGACCGTGTGTATACATGCGTGCTCCACATGTCGGGAGTGGCCGTATGACCGTGTGTATACATGCGTGCTCCACATGTCGGGAGTGGCCGTATGACCGTGTGTATACATGCGTGCTACACATGTTGGGAGTGGCCGTATGACCGCGTGTATACATGCGTACTCCATGTTGGGAGTGGCTGTGTGACCGTGTGTATACATGTGTACTCCATGTTGGGAGTGGCTGTATGACCGCCTGTATACATGCGTGCTCCACATGTCAGGAGTGGCCGTATGACCGCGTGTATACATGCGTGCTCCATGTTGGGAGTGGCTGTATGACCGCGTGTATACATGTGTGCTCCACATGTCGGGAGTGGCCGTATGATCGCGTTCATACATGCGTGCTCCATGTCGGGAGTGGCCCTATGACCGTGTGTATACATGCGTGCTCCACATGTTGGGAGTGGCCATATGACCGCGTGTATACATGCGTGCTCAATGTTGGGAGTGGCCGTATGACCATGTGTATACATGCGTGCTCCATGTCGGGAGTGGCCGTATGACCACGTGTATACATGTGTGCTCCACATGTCGGGAGTGGCCGTATGACCACGTGTATACATGCGTGCTCCATGTCGGGAGTTGCCGTATGACCGCGTGTATACATGCATACTCCACATGTCGGGAGTGGCCGTATGACCGCGTGTATACATGTGTGCGCCACATGTCGGGTGTGGCCGTATGACCGCGTGTATACATGCATGCTCCACATGTCGGGAGTGGCCGTATGACTGCGTGTATACATGCCGGTGCCACATGTCGGGTGTGGCCGTATGATCGCGTGTATACATGCGTGCTCCATGTCGGGAGTGGCCGTATGACCACGTGTATACATGCGTGCTCCATGTCGGGAGTGGCCATATGACCACGTGTATACATGCGTGTTCCATGTCAGAGTGGCCGTATGACCGCGTGTATACATGCGTGCTCCACATGTCGGGAGTGACCGTATGACCGCGTGTATACATGCACGTCTACTCCTTCCCACTCTCCCTTCCATCCTGTCCCCCTCTTTCTTTCTTCTTTCTTTCTTTTTCTTTTTAGATTTTTTATTTTAGATGGAGTATCAGTTTCAGTCTTAGGTTGCTCAGGCTGGAGTACAGTGGCTGTTCATGGGTGCAATCATGGCATGTCCTCCAACTCCTGGGATCATGCCTAAGTCTCCAGAGTACCTGGGACTACAGTCTCATGCCACCACACCTGGCTACATCTACTTTTAAATTCTGTTAATTTATTAGATGATTTAAAATTTTTTTTTGCAAATTACTTTGCATCTTTATTCTTCAATATTTTATTTGTTTGTTTGTTTTTTGGTGACAGGGTAGTATTCGCTTGCCTGAGCTAGATTACAGTGGCATTATCATAGCTCACTATACCTTCAAACTCCTGAGCTCAAGCAATCCTGCTGCCTTAGCCTCCCAAGTAGCTGGGACTACAGGTGTGCAATAGTGTTTCCTTTTTTGTGTGTGTGTGGGGGGGGGTGAACAGAGTCTCAACGTATTGTCCCTGGTAGAGTGCTATGGTGTCATAGCTCAGAGCAACCTCCAACTTGGGTTCAAGAGATCCTCTTGCCTCTATTTTTAGTAGAGACAAGGTCTCGCTTTTGCTCAGACTGGTCTCAAAAAATCATGAGCTCAAGCAATCCACCTGCCTTGGCCTCCCATAATACTAGGAGTCCAGGCGTGAGCCACCATGTCCAGACAATATTTCCACTTTTTGTACAAACGGGGTTTCACTATGTTGTTTACACTCTCAAACTCCTAACCTTAACTGATCATCCTGCCTTGGCCTCCCAAAGCGCTAGGATTATGGGCATGAGCCACAGTGCCTGCCTATTCTAAATTTTTATTATCAATTATTGGGAAAGTGGTCTCTCTCCTTCATAGTCACGTTTCTAGAATAGGAATCTGCAAACTTTAAATTTTCTTTAAACAGTAAAATTTTTTGGCTTTGCAAACCTCTCTGTTTCTGTTACAGATAATCTGCATGAAAGCAATTTTAGATATCACATAGAAAAATGGGCATGGCTATGTTCCAACAAAAAATTATTTATAAAAACAGAGGACTGGATTTAACCCTTAATCACTAATTTGCCAACTTGCATCCTAGACCAGTGTTTCTCAACTTTTTTATCTTTCAGCATACTTGAACCTATAGTAAACTTCTGCAACACACTTAAATTATGTTGATCAAAAAAAGAAAAAGACTAAGAAAAGAATATACTTACTGTGCTTTGAACTTCTTTTGAAAATAATTTGATTAATGATTTTTAAAAATTTTCACAGCATACCTGAGGTCCTCTCATGGCACACCAGATGACAGTCAGTGTCCTAGACCTTGCACAGGTTATGACTGAAAGAAACAGTTTCTGTGTAGCAGGTGGCAAAGTTCCTCTCCTAGTCACATGATGCTTTAAGAGTGATCATTTTTTTTCTTCCACTTGCTTCTTCAAAACAACAGCAATGACGAAATCTTCCCAATTTCTTCCTTCCACCATGGTTCATTTCCTAGTCCCATTCCTTAAAGCTTCCTTCACTGTCGTTGACTTCATGACTATAAGCACGTATTTTCCTGTGCACTGTTGGAAAAGGAGCTTAGACTTTCCTAAATATGTCAGCAATCCCTGGTGAGGTGACTTCACCCCTAATCTCCATGTCTCATTGTTATCAGCTGTGCCAGAAGTAACCTCGATAATTCTTTTCTAGATATTATATTCTACTAGAACTGGCCTGTTAGCACCTATACCCTGCCCTTGTTTTAAAATTGCCTTTCATTCTAAGTAGAATGTATGGCATCTTAACATTCTGGGCCTGGCCCAGGCCTTCCCCTTCTGTGTGTAATGTATAGTTTTGCTAACAGGGTAACAGCCAGTATGTTACATCAAAAGATCATCCTGTCATTTTGTGCTTGCTGTGTTTTTATGCAGAGCAACAGCTAAGGTGTGTGAACACGCACACGCGTATATACTTTTTGCATTGAGGCACTTCTTATTTGAGAAAGTTTGTCAGTGGAGTCAGGCTAGTGAGGTGGTGGTGCTGAAGAGAAAATAAATGGAGACTTTGGGATTGAGAGAGTGAAGCTGAGTGAAGTTGCTGGCTGACTATTCCTATCAAACCACATCGATTTTCTAGAAATCTTTGGGGATATTAGCTCATGATCTTATGCAATGGATGAGAAACTTCTTCTATGATAGGGGGAAAAAAAGGTGTCTCCCCTCACAGCCAAAAAGGAAAAAAAAGTAATCTCTCGGGTTTGCAAGATGCAGTGGTTCTGGAAATTTGGTCTGAAACATAGACGTGGGTATCAGCTGCATGGGTTCAAGTACTGCTGCTATAACGTACCCTGTTCTTCCCAGAGAATCACTAAGTCTTCGAGCCTTTGGATGCTAGTTCATTTCTAAGGTTCCTTTTGCTTCTGAAATTACATACCATTTCTTCTCTCTCTAGTTTCTGAATAAACCAGAAATCGGGCTCAGTTTTAGATATTTGGTGCTTTACTGATTTTTGGATATTGTGGTGCCTGATAGGTTACCAGTAGGCACTCTAGCCCTTTAAAAAATGAAATTCCAGGCAACCAGGGAAAATATCAACCGTGAAGAAAGAAGAGAGATAGAAGGGAGGAGGAAATCCTCAATTTGAACACAGGGCCAGTTAACTAAGTAGGACACAAAACTTGGGGTGAGGAAACCCGTGATTTGTAGTACATGTCAGGCCACTTTCTAGCTCTGTGACCTTCAGCAGTTGATCAGCCTCAGTTTTGTTCATCTGTAAAATGAAGTTAATTATAAGTGTCCTGCATACCCCAAGAAGGGTGTCAGGGGAAGCCAGTGAAGTGCCGTAGCTGAAACCGCTCAGTAAGTAATGAAACACTGCATACACGTAGGGTCACCATTATTGGCTGTGGTTTTCATTTGCATTACATTCTGTGAGACACTCACACATTTTTAAACCATGGATTCTCCTGGGACCCCTCATGCTCCAGGACTGTAGGGATTTGGTTCCTTCGGATTTCCATTTAGGAATTCTCCGCATAACCAACAGGGCATTCAAACTGGGTATGTATCTATTTTCCTAGGATATTTATTCTTTTTCTTTTCCTTTATCATATCAGAAACTTCAAGTTTTAAAATAAAAGGTGCTGTGTGTGAGCTTTCTTTTATTTAAGAAAAAAAAAAAAAAAAGAAAGAAAAAAATGGAGGACTAACCTACAGCTTGCAGAAAACAAAACAAAAGCCGCCTTACCCATGATTAAGCAAAGGAGGCTGCATGAGATTTGGCAGGAAGGATACCGGTTGGGTTGTTACTTATCAAAGGAATATTTGCTGTTGGCCTTAGTATAATAATGTTAATGAGATTATTAGGTGGGGGAGATTTTCAATAAATAATTGATAAGGATTAGAAAGTGCCTTTTCTGCAAATAAACTTCAGAATAATTAATATTCATGGAGTCTGTTTGTCAACAGAAAAATGTAAATGAAAAGCCAGTCCCATCGCCAGACACTCGTCCTGAAGGACGTCTGTAAAATAGGGTTAAAGAGAGAGAAAAGCTGAATTCCGAGACGTGGCCCAGACTCCAGCCCGTGCGTGTCAACACAACTTTTCTCATCTTGGCACACACATTTTCCAGTCTCTAGGTCTCCCGGTGAAAGAAACGCAGAAATCTGGGTTGCTAATAGATTGTTGGTTGCAAGTATGAAGGGCAGAGGAGGAAAAGGAGAAGGCAACTTGCTAATGCAAAAGCAGTGTACTGAAAGTCACTTTTATTTCTTATTTATAATCTACATGCACACTCTGGATAATAGATGACACCACTCATTCAGTACTTTAACTTCAAAGCAGAGAGAAGCCATGGATGACAGAGCCGGGAGCGGGAAGACAAAGGTACTAACAACAAGAGGGGAAATGCCTGTTTACGGGATCGCATTTGTTAGCAGCTCTCCTTAGATATTGTTCCCCCAGGAATAGCGAGACTGTGTGAGCGCGAACAGTGATTTAACATCTGAAAATGGTACTTAAAGAGTTTCTGTCTGGTAGTAATGTGATGAAGGCTTCCGAAGGGAACCTGGGGACTTCATTTCTTCTATTTATCTATATGTCTCTCTGGTTTTAGTCCGCGGTAATTGCATATTTAACCCATCAAATAGCTTTAACCCTCATGGTGCCAACATTTTACCCTGAATAAAATGTGCTTTTATCCCAGCAAAGGCAGACTTTGAAATCCCTCTGTCAAAAATGATTTAAATTAAGAAAAAAAAGTGAGTGTTTGTGTGTTGGTATGAATGGAAGGCTGGCTGGATGGGTGGGGGACAAGACGTGACAGCAGCATTTTGTGATTGGGGTTAGGTGCAGAAGTACGCCGCCCTTTCTGGTTTGGAAGAAAAGCAGTTAAAATACAGATACTAACAAGAACGAAAACTTCCACAGAAAGAATCCAAGAAAGAATGACAGGCCAAAACATCACGTTTTTATTTTGAATCTGTGGTGGCTTCAGCTCAGAGAGGAAAGAGCAGGCGCCCCGGAAGTTAGGTGAGGATGGACGTTAAATCAAGAGTCTGATTTGCCGCTCGCCTCAGCAAGATGGTTTTCTCCATGAGCGGTCGTTCTGGGAGGCCTGTTTAACAGCTTATGTGAAACAAATATTAACACAAATTGTATAATTACATCAAAATCCCAAATTCCTCAAAGATGCAAAATGGTTTTCAGCTGCGAGTACGCAAGCACTGAAACAGTCTATAGTCAAAAGAGGCGCACTCCAAGGAAACCATGAGACTGGATCCGAGCGACTTTCACAGTTTATTTTCATGGTATTTAAATTATGATACCAGTGGGTATTTTTAATTAGTGTGCACTTGTCTACATAAGCCATGTTGGCAAATTTGACTCATTCATACAGTAGTTGCTGTAAAAGAGGCCAGCACAGCCTGCAGGAATTAAAATTAAAAGTTTCTGCAAGCTGTTGTCGACATGACCATATCTCATTAACTTTAAAAATGGAGATTATTTGCCTGAAAGCTTGATTTGACTAGCAGTAATCAAATATTAGGCTCCACGGAGTGAAGGGTTGGAGGGGGGAGCGTCATTGTTGTGATATATACCGCTAAGTGTTTTGCAGTTCACTTTAAATAGCAGTATAAGATTTTTGTTTTGACAAAAGGGATAGGCAAAAGAAACACAGACATATGGCCTCGAAAGTATTATTAGGATGGTTTTATTTTAGATTAAGACTCATTATTTACTAAGTTTGCTGAAGATAAATACAATTGTGCTGATTACCAATTCTTCTCTCATTAAAGAGACAGATTAATTATCTGGAGTAGTTTCCTTTGCCTGATCAAAGTTTAAGTATTGGGAAAGGGGCCTATCTCATGATTATCTTTCCTTTTTTTCAACTGCCTAATTGGCATGAACCCTAAATTTGTACGTTCAATTCATCCTATTGTTTTAACTACATATGATGAAGGAGGTTGCAAAATTGTGCGTAAAATGAACCAAAATAGAAGAGCCTTCTTCTTATCTACTCTTTAAATAGCTTGTTATTTGAATTAGGTATCTGAGAAAAAAAATCTCTTTCTCCTTCTCTCTCTCTCTCTCTTCTCTCTCTCTTTTTTTTAACCAGTAATTAAGGAGTCTAATGTTGAAAACCTAAAGTTCCTGAAATATGGTAGACTTGGTCTCATTTTAGATCTTGTTTTATGTTTTCACATGTACAAAGGAACATTTGTAATGCATAAGGGTAAACTGTAAGATAAAGATACATGGGGGGGTGGGAAAGAAAAAGGTGCAGTTAAACAAAAGACAGAAGATAAAGTCTTACGCCTTTTTATGTCTTTGAACTGAGGACATGCTCTGCATTTTACTAAAGGAACATGAGGCTAGAATGTAAGTAACTGGTTTTTGCATTAGGCTCTCCCTGGAGGTAGCAGAAAAATATCATGTCCCTGCATGAAATGCGAATGTGAAATCTACCAGAAAGAAATATTTATGACCATTTTATGCTTGATTAGGCTTGGATGACATCTGTTAGAAGACAGGGACTGGACAAAGAGAGAGACGCTTGGGGGCAAATGTTAACGGAGTTGTTTAGACGACGCTAGGGCAGAGGCGTCCATTTACTGCCAGGCAAGACACAGGAATTGTGTTAGCAAGAGTGCCGCTGACAAGCTTCCACTGTGATGGAGACACTGTAAACTGACTTGATGAAATAGTCAAATACAGCTGATCGGCACTGCACTGCCTCAGTTTATGGGCAGGCGTCTAGGCCAAATCCTGGTCCAGTAACTTCCAGGGAGCTGACACCTTAATAAAGTTACGTACGTGCGACTCAGCTATAAAAGGAGATCATCCTCACTTTTTCAAGCAAGTTTTACACTTTCCTCCCATGTGGACATAGCAGTACTGTGAAACACATCTGTAATTCTCTGGGAAGGGAGAATTAATTAGATCACAGACTTACTTCTTTGCCCTTGTAGAGCCTAAGTTTCTTAAGTTTCCCCTGTATTAAAAAACAAACAAACAAAAAATGGTAGACTTCTCGATCCTATAGAAGTACTTCATCACTTTAAACAGTGCAAATGTTTGCCTAAAAATGGGGAAAAGGAAAAAAAATGGGTAAACATTTTATCAATTGTTAAAGTGAGTGCTGTTCATCCCAAGAAATGGCTGTACCAAGAGTAGAGGTCTGAGCAGTTATTTCATTCTGGTTCTTTTCCCAGCTTCTTTTCCTGTAAATTCTCTCTGTCTGGAATGCTGATGGGAAATGTTATTTTGTTTTTGTTTGCAGCAGCTCTGTTGTTTTGATTTTGTCTGAGTGGTATGGAAAACAGTACGTCACTTAGAGTGGGTGTTTTGTCTACCGGCCATTTGGCCATTGCACATATATTTCTCATACTTATTACATGATGACAAGGGAACCGAAAAGGAACAATTTTCCAGTTGAATTTTTCTTTCCAGTTTAATAATAGTGAAAAAAGAAAACAAAGTTAATAGATTTAGCAGTTTGATGGCACTCACTATGTGATAGCTGACACTAGGTAGTGGTTTTTGGTTTTTTTTTTTTCATTCTTTGTGGTTAAGGAATTACTTAGGCAAAGGTCAAATTAATTTATCTATTAATTTCTATAGTAAATTGCATGTGGACAGCATACATTTTGTATAGAGTTGTAAAATACTGTAATTTAAGTAGGAAAATCCATAAAAGGATAACAAACCATTTTAACATCATTCCTGTGATTAGCGTAGGGAACTTCTGCCTTGGTTTTAGGCCACATGTAACAATCCTCGATCAATAAATACATTTTAATTAAAATGATTTGGAATGAAATTTGGATGAAAACCTAGAACACAAATCTCAAAGAATAACTTAAGGCTGTTTACTGGCTCAGTTTGGACAAGCTTTATCTGAAATCATTCTTAGCATTTGCAATGTTAAGGAACATATTGCAGAAGTGTAGAAGTTAGCTCTACAAGTAAGTAATTTTTGGTGTAATACAAAAATACAAAATGGAAACGATGATTAATTTTTCAATTTCTCTCTGCAGATATCTAATCATTATACCCATGGACCGCCAAAGGCTTCCATTAAAGATTTAAAATGCAAGAAGAAGGTAGAATCCAAAAGATGGGATTTGGGATTAAATAATGTAAAATAACTGCAGGGCAGTGGTAAAGTAAAAGCTATTGGCACAATAAGAGATTCTCTTAGACTTTTGAGATCCACTTAAAACATTGACACCAGCTTACATACAAAAATGTCCTAGATAGTTATTTGTAACTCTGATTAAATTATGAAACCATGCTTTTTTTTTTTGTCTTTGAAACACTGACTTTCACCAAATAGTTATAATAAATAATAACAACAAGAGATTGTCAGAAGAACTCTGAAAATTCACACATGCCCTCTTAAGCTTTAAATGTTGCCGTCTGATTAAAGGATTTCTCCTGCAATGTTATACTAATAATGTATTGCTTCTTCCTTGAGGATTTTAGTTGTAGATGAGGAAATGCAATATTCAGGAGTCACCTGTGTATGTGCGGCATGATTTTCTTCAAATCAAGGGAACTTTTATAATCTGGAAGAAGGGGACTTCACCGCCTCAGTATATAAAAGCTGTCAGTGAGGTCCAGTCGGGTTCCTCCAAGCCCCGCTGTACTGTCTTTATCACTTTGCTCAGTTCCACATAATAACATCTTCATCTGAGATTGCTGTGGCACAGGGGAACTGCATTTGTTGATCAAATTTGGCTGGATAACACTGTGATCTCGTATCCTGAAGTGCGGAGATGTGCCTGGAATATGTAAGAGCAAAGCCGGCCTCTTGATTGATTGATTCTGCCTGTCACAGAACAAGATAACCGGATCAGTAAATACCCTGTGCACTTCAGCATCATCTCCACAATCAAAAGTGAGGGCATCACGGGGCTGAAAGGCACTGGGGCATGATGGGAATGCACACATTTCAGACGGACCGTCAGGAGCGCATACACACACACACACACACACAGAAAATTCTTTGTGTGTGCGCATTTTTCTTTTAGAAGAGAACAGCGTACAAAAGAGTATTTTCTGCATGTTTAGAATGCTCCCTGGTTAGTAAAGTGAGTTTATTTTGCAACTGTCATCTTGGAGGTGTTCAACATTTATCATAAAAAGTTGTTATTTGAGTTTTGTTTACAGAGGAGATGTAGAATGCAGATTAGGGAAACAGAGCTGGATAAGAGGTCAGTAGTGGTCTTAAGCACAAAAGGAGCTTGCACCCAAGAGTCGCTCCTATTAAAATAAACTTTTTGTTTAAACAGATGGGCCAAACACATGTAAACAAGTTGTTTAAACTTTTACTAAATTCCCAGGGAGTGCCTTTCAAAATTAGGAAGGGTTGCCAAAATTGGTGTGTAATTACACAGAGTTCAAGAAGAGTTTAAGGAATGGAATTGTGAGGGTCTTTGAGAGAGAGGGGGTGTTGGTAGGTCCCCAGGTGACAACCATGGATTCATGGGGCCATATGGTCTCCCGTTGGCACTTGTCACTTGGCTGCTTATGTTAGCTCTCTGGTATTTTTCTTTTCTTCCCTTAAGACTGTAAGTTTCTTGAAGGCAAGGACTGCCTCCTCTTCCTGTGTCTTAAGTATTGCCATGTTCATAGTACGCAGTATGTGGCAAGTGAGTGAAGGAGGGACCACGTGTTGGACTCTCTTCTTAAACATTTTACAGAGCATTGCTTCTCCTGAGATATTATTGGTCTCCAGAATTTGGGTAGTGTTGTAACCTAGAATCATAGCTTACACAGGATGCATAGGTTTTAGGAACTTACTGTTTTCTTAACATCAAACGATCCAGCATGTCTTGTTTAGTCCTTCGTTTTCATGGTCAGTGAAAGATGGAGATCATTTAGTCAGACATGGTGCTCCTGTTACCATGCTCTACACACTGTTTCTTGACAGTAATGTTGCTTCTCATTCCACAACCTGGACCAGTGACTGCTGGAGCCTTGGGGCGCACCTCACCTGTGAATTCTATATAGACTTCCAAGTGGTTAGTGACAGTCCATGTGGCCTTTTGGTTGTCTTGGGTCCCTCTGGGGTGGGTGATGTCTGGACTATTCTAGCCCAATAGCCCAATTTTTTTTTGCTGTTTTGTTTGGCTTGAATTAATACCTACCCCCTTCCTCTTCCGTAGCTTGTCTACGTGGACCACATGGCAAATTTAAGGCAAGCTGAGGGTTAGGACCAGTCTTTTAAGACAAGAAAGTTCTGTCTCTGAAGAAATTTCTCCCATGGAAGGTGCACATTAGTTAAAACAAACATTTCAGTAGATATTTTTATATAGCGAAACCAGTTCTCACACTTAAGGAAAAAATATTACCTCTTTCGAAATGTCTGGTTAGTCCTTTGTGACTTATTTTTTTATTTGAAATGATTAAAAATGCCTTTTGGCAGAATTGGCCTCCTTTCTTAATTTTTCAAATATAAAGAAAGCTTAAATGAGTTTAACATTCTTTAAAAAAAAAAAAGTTGTGAGGTGTTGATGATTTTAGAGAAGTCATTCTGGGAAGCAGGTTTTGATTTTTTTTTTTTTTTTTTTTGACCAAAAAATAGCTTTCAATTTGGTGAAAGCTATTCCTAGTAACGTCTTATAAAATCATTTTCTTTTCAGGGTGTGTTTTATTTCCTTTCCATCCCTTTCAGGAAA
This sequence comes from Nycticebus coucang, assembly GCF_027406575.1. Lineage (NCBI taxonomy): Eukaryota > Metazoa > Chordata > Mammalia > Primates > Lorisidae > Nycticebus > Nycticebus coucang. The sequence continues at coordinate 26,681,499 of NC_069787.1, forward strand.
GAGAAAGTGTTTTACTGGATATTTTTGTTTCAGTCCTTGTTTCCATTATTTTTGCCAGAATTCATGGGAGTTCACTTTCCGTTTAAATGCCTGAAATATTCCTTGAAGAATCTGCATTTTGGGATAACTAGGAAAAAAGCTATGTAAATTGGCTTAAGGAAGAAAAAACAGTTGTTACTCTGGTCATCTTAACCACTCACTTTTCCCTTTGCTTTATAATTTTGGAGGCAAATAATTTCAAGTATAATGGGAGGGGGAGGTGGGAAGGAGGCATTTGAGTTTGAAGTTCAAAGGAAGTTTGCTGTTAGTTGTATGATAAAGCATATTTTAGTATCCAAGTGAAAGGAGAAAGTAAGCTTTATTCATTTAAAGAAAAAAATGAGCAGATTTTTCTTGAGAAAAATGGTCTCTAAAAAAAATATTTCCAGTCCTTTGTAAAGTAGTCTTGAGTAAAACATTTCGGTGAGCTTTATGAACAGAGTTTCTACATAAATGTTAGTGTTTGGAAATCACTAGGAGAAAGTTCCTGTTCTAGTGCCATTCACTCTTTTGAGCAAAGTGTGTGTTCTACTCTGGAGTCACCTGTGCTTTTGTTATTTTAAGTACAGCCTTTTAAGTTCATAGGCAGTATCTGTATGTATTTCTAGCCCTTCCATGGAACAAAAGCCATTTGAGACAGGCTGCTCTTTACTTCCGAACCAAGCCTGTATATTTCTTAATTTGGGGGTTGAGCTGATGGGATGGGATTTAGTTTTCATCCACGTAGAATTTTACAGACAAACTCATGTTCAGTCCAGCAGACATTTGCCCTTGATCCTCTCACGGTCCCCTGGGTGAAGATGAGAGCACCCTCTCTTAGCACTGTCTGCAGGCTGCTTTCTAACTTTTCTATTGTCAGGGGAGAAAACTTCAAAAACTAATTAAAAGTAGGCCAGATCTTAGCGTCTATGAAAATGGCCCTGCTCTAAACTGTGAGACTTGCTTGTTTTGGCTGGCCTCTGTGGCAAGACTGACATATTTATACAGAAAGCTCATATGTAATATTTAACTTGGAATTTTACACATATGAAGGATGAACTAAACGGAATGCAAAGTGTTGTTGTTTCTCTGCTTCTTCTGAAATGTGAGAAAACATAGAGTTGACAAGTTTCAACATGGTCATCCGTGCTTGGCCACCAGAATTCGTAATTAGCTAAATTCCTTGATAATGCTTCGTAGCTTGGGCATGAGCAGCCACCACAATTGCTGTGCAAGAGAGTTAATAAAAATTTTCATTGCTGGAGGAAAGCTTATATACAGTAGTCTGTTTGTCCTGTGTTTCAACCACCTGAGTCACAGCCAAAAAAGCAATTGTCTTCTACATATTTCAAACAGATGCTGAGGGGTAGGAAGGGTGACTAGAATTCACAGCAATAAAATCCTGCTCTGTAAGTTCCCTTGAAGGAAGTGAACTCATAAAATTTTTGCTGCTGACTTATTTGTCCAGTCCTTTAAAGTTTGCCTACAAATCGTTGACACCTCAATTTTTCATTTAAGTATTAGGCCCAGTTAAAGACATACCTCTGGTGTGCCTGGAAAAAGAAGATTCTGGAAGCAGATCTACTAATTTAACTGTTACTCATGCACATTGTTTTTATTGAAACCAATCTTACGTACCTTTGATAATTCCGAAGTTCTTCAACTCAGAATCTGTTTCTTCTGAGTTTGTATTGTTTGTGGATTATAGAAAACACATTTTAGATGGAACACAGCTTGTGTTTTTGCTTTTTCTTTTCTTTCTTTTCTTTTCTTTTTTTTTGAGACAGAGTCTCACTGTCAACCCTGGATAGAGTGCCATGGTATCATAGCTCACAGCAATCTCAAACTCTTGGGCTCAAGAGATCCTCGTGCCTCAGCCTCCCCAGTAGCTGGGACTGCAGTTGCCCACCACAACATCAGGCTAGTTAATCTGTTTTTAGTAGAGACAGAGTCTCACTTTTGCTCAGGCTGGCCTTGAACTCCTGAGCTCAAGAGATTCTCCCCCCGTGGCCTCCCAGAGTGCTGGTACTACAGGTGCGAGCTACTGCGCCGGGGTTCACTTTCTTTCTGTTACATTTACACTTCTGATGGGGGAAAGATGTGCTGATGCTACTTAGAAGGATGACGACAGTTGTAACTGGAATAATAAGCACCACCAGGAAGATTTTATGAAGAGACCAAACCTCAATTTAAATACCCTTTGTCTAGAATATCTGTAGACCAGATCCTGTACCTCCTTTATCGTGGGCTCTGATTAATTAACACGTGTAGATAAAGGGGTGCTATGTTCTACAGGAAGCTTTGGGGGCTGTTTTTCCATTTATTGGTGGTAGTGATGGAAGGGTTATAAATTGCCTACTTCCTAGGCTTTCTAAAATAGCTATATGCCCTCTCTCCACCTTTTCTAGATCCCTGTAGCTTCAAAATCTGAAGTGACCCCCTTTCTAAGGAGCTCGGAAGAGACCTCAAAGAAGGGAATTAACAAACTGATGGGTCCAGTCAAGCCTGCAGAAACCAAAAGCAGGGTGGCCCTTTAGTAGCCATGTGGCAGTTTGAAGACTGCCCCCAACTTTCCTAGCTAAAGTAGACATCTACAGACAGACCTCCATGTATCACCATCCCAACTCTCTGCTTGGTTTTCATCACAGCATTTATCTTAGCTGGGCTTGCTTGTAATTTGAATCTTGTCACTGACTGTAAATTCCAACAAGATGGGGACCTGCTATGTCCCTGGTGCTTTTTTTTCCTTTCTTTCTTCTTCTTCCTCCTCCTTTTTTTTTGGCATGTAATAGGAACTTGATATAATATAATTGGAGTAGGCAGTTATTCTCAAAATTTCAACTCTCTTAACATTGGACATCTTAATGGTACTGGCTCCCTCTTCAGTCAGAATAAAACTTCTGAAAGGATCATATTGATAATGCCTATTTCAGAAGGGATGTAAAAACAAAGGCCGTGGGAAGTGATGGTTAATCAGAATTCTGGGCTAGTACTTAGTTGCATTTGTCCTAGTATTTTGGCCAGGTTTCAGTTAGCTAAGCATCTCTTATACCCTATAATTTAGTATATAGTTTTAGCTTTCCAAATAATGGCTTGCTAATGGTAAATGTTTAACTTTGTAATTCAGGGGAGCTACCGGTTCAGCAGAATTTTAAAAATTGTAAGTGATGATTGAAACCAGGTTAAAAAGCACTTAAGGTACATTTGGCTGTATGTTTGGCATCTACTTGCATCAGCCAGTGGCTGCCATTACTCTTTTTGAATCTGAACATAAACTGCAGGTAGAGTTTTCACTCAGTTGGTCCAGAACTAAAACTAATGTTTACTAAGCCAGCTTTTCCCTTTTATGTAAATAATATATCCTTTTTGTAGTTACTGTGATCTAAACTGTTAACTCAGTTTTTCTTGACGACCTTCAGTGATAGGTGCTTATAACTGTTGATTTTCATCTGTGCAGTAATTCTTGCACCTTCCCCATTCCCTCCAATGGTATCTGACACTATTATTTCATCTTACCACCTGACATCATAGCATGTTCTCATAACCACATAACATCTCTGTTTACACTGCTTGCTATTTATTGCAGTCATCAGAATTAGATTATTCTTACTAAAGCATAACTCTGATGGCATTATTGTCTTGCTCCCCATTTCTTACTAAATCAAGTACAAATTCCTTCACTTGAGATGCAGGGAGTGAGATGGGTTCAAAGTGTCCTACTCCACTCCTTTCATCATGGAGTGGAGTCTAAGTGCCTTCTCACCTTTACTCTGAGCAGCCCTTTTCACTTGCTTTGGGTAGTAAAATGCAGAAATGATGCTGTGCCTGGCAACTTTCTTCTTTATTCTTTAAGAACATTCTTGGCCCTGTGTAAGGAAGCTCTGGCTAGATGGTTGAAAGATGAGAGGTCACAGGGGGAGAGAGTTGGGAAAGTAACTGAGATACCCACATCTTGGAGGCCCACACAAGCTCTCAGCTGATTGTAGTTGCATAAATGACCCCCAGTCAAAGAAGAATCGCCCAGCTGAGCCCAGCCAATCCCCAGAACGTTGAGAAGAAAGCCAAACTAAGTTTCCTGAGTTTTACGGTAATACATCATAAAGAAATAAGTACTTGAATCAGGAAACTTGAAAACCAGGGCTCTCTGGGCATGGTGGTGCCCCCAGGATTGTTAGGTCTGTTTGAATGTTCCTATCTCCCAGTTCCCAGTGTTAAGAATGAATACTTGGTTTAGCACCCATTGCTCAGTGGTTAGGGTGCTGGCCACATGCACCAGGACTGGTGGGTTTGAATCCAGCCAGGGCCTGCTAAACAATGACAACAATAACAACAACAACAAAAAAAAAAATAGCTGGGCATTGTGGCAGTGCCTGTAGTCCCAGCTACTCGGGAGGCTGAGGCAAGAGAATCAGTTAAGCCTAAGAGTTTGAGGTTGCTGTGAGCTGTTACGCCATAGCACTCTACTGAGGGTGATATAGTGAGACTCTGTCTCAAAAAAAAAAAAAAAATGAGTACTTATACTGAGTCAAGCTGATGATGGATTAATTACAGATACAAAGCTGTCACATACACATACACAATTTATTTGAAAGGGAAAGTACATCTCAGAGGAAGAGATGGTCCTCCTCTGTGAGTGGAGAAAGACCTGAAGTCTGAGCACACATTTACCTTGCTACACGTGTCCTAGAATCCCTCATGAAAACTCTACCCATGCTATGCTAATTAGATGGTAATGGGCCCCAGGTCAGTTAAAAGTCACTAGGAGCTCTTCACTGTGTGTGTATTCCCAGGAGGGAACAAAACAAAACAAAAGTCATGCCTCAGTTTACCCCTTTATTCTTATTCCATATTTCCTAGACTTTTCCAAAATGTCAGCCAAGTTTGACACTTAAGCCCATGGGGATGATCAGAGGGTGCTTCCCTTCACTTGTGCTGTGTTTTCCACCTAGAATATCTTTATATCTTAGTCTATTCTACCTGTCAAATTCCTCAAGTTGAGTCGCTTCCCTCTTTAGTCTTTCCCAAGGCCCTCATGACTCAAAGGATTTCTGAGCTTTCTCATATTTCTGTAGTTCCCGCTACATTTGCATGGGGCTGGGTGGAGGGGATGACAACTTGCCTCAACTGTTGAGGCAGGTAACATTCTCATTGTGGGCCTTAGTGTCAACCTCTGTAAAATTATCTGGCTGATTTCTCAAATCTCTTTCAGCCTTCAGTATACTAAAAGAGAATTTCCTGATAGGATGTTCTGTGATAGTAGAAATGTTAATTTATCTGCACAGTCCCTTGAGGTAGCCACTAGCAAATGTACCTATAAAGCCCTTGAAAAGTGGGGAGTGCAGTTGAGGAACTGAGTTCTTGTTTTTATGTAATTGTAATTAACTGAAATAACTGCATGTGGCTGGTTGCTGCCATGTGGGTCATTGGATTCTCTGGAATAGAAGTGCAAATGCCTATTTTCACTTAATGCCATAGGTTTATTGCTTTTTGCAAGATTATCAGAATTTGGTTTGCAGAATCACTTTGTAGGACCACAGATCCGTGACCCAGTGGCCAGAGTTGTTCCAATTCCTGCTCTCCTCCCTCCTACCTTAAACTGTATCTGGTTTTAGGAGTCCTCACCGCTACTGAGAGCCAGTGCCAAGCCCACTTTTGTCTAGGAGTGTAAATCATCCCCTACTGTTCATCACAGCCTAAGCAGAGACCAACAGCCTGGTGTGGAGTTGCAATTTTTTATAAACCCCCAATAGACCCAACTTGGAAAAAAAAATACATACGCAGCAATGTCAATTGAAAACCAGCCGGGTGGCGAGCACAGCGTAGCATAGTGAGAGTGGAGCTGCCTACGGCCCTTTGGATGATTGGGGACACAGTAGAGATATTGTGAAATTACCTTTTTTATTGGTTCTTGAGCCTTCTGCAGTAAATGCCTCTTCTTCAGGGAAGTGAACACAATCCTTGTGTTCAGCTTGAATTTAGGACAAGCACAGGACAGTTCTGCACTTCATCTGTAATGCAGCAGAATTGGGACCTAAGGGTGTTTTACATTTGGGCTAATTTCCCTTCTCAGCATAATTATGTTAATTAGGGCTTCTTTTCTTTTGCTTATGTTTGCTGTCATTAAAAAAAAATGCATCCATTTTCTTGCATTATAAAGTACCATTGATAAATCCCTCCTGTGGCAGGCTCCTGCTAGATCTTTCTTTCTTTCTTTCTTTTTTTTCCCCTCACAAGGCAGGAAAGGAATATTAGTAAAGCCTTTACTGCATTTATGAACCAAAAGTTGAAATATCATAGAAAGAACTGCTGAAGGTCAGTTGGTCTCGACTCCACCTCGCTGTGCCCAAGATGGGGCTGTTTATAATCAAGGAGAATGGGCTGTTTGCGTAAAAAGCTCTCCAGGAAAAGACATTCTCCAGCCTCCCTTGATGTAGTCTGATCCGGTCAAGAACTTACTTGTGCGTCTCGCTGAATTTACTTGCTCACTCTCTTTCTCCTGCCACAATTTAAAACAATTTCCTCTGTCCTCTCTGGTTATAGAAAATAACTTGTTGGCTTCTCCTTTGTAATAACCCATCATATACTTGAAGGCAGTTATTAAGTCACCCCTTAGCCTTCTCTTTTTCAGGCTAAACCATCATAACCCTTTTAACCTTTCCTCAGAGGCTCCATTTTCCATCCTCTTAATCATTTTACTCGCCCTCCTCTGGATTCTCTCCAACCTTTTACAGTTTTCTGAGAACACAGAACCAGGAAGGAGATCCTCTACATTTCTGCTGCTTTTTTATTCAAGTAGAGGTTTTCTTTCAATTTCGAAGTACTTTTCAACTATTTATTTTCACATTTAATTTTTCCTTTCCCAACTTAAGGGATCTGGATTTGTGATCACCATTACATTCTTTTTATTTTTTGGAGTAGTCTATAGGTCGAAAGAGAAATCCAGAGGTCCAGTGTTTATCTTTCAATCTGTGTTTATCTGTATTTTAGTTTGGGGTACTTAAGTGTTTGCTTCTCTTATGTATATGAAGACTATTTCTCCATGGCCTGTACTATGTATTAAAAGTTCTGGCTCAGAGTGATGGATGAGGGTTGTGACAAGGGCATGTGCTTTTATTTATTTATTTTTTTAAGAGAGAGTCTCACTCCATTGTGTTAGGCCAGGGTGCTGTGGCCTCATAACGCATAGCAACTTCAAACCCTTGGGTGAAAGCGATCCTCTTGCCTCAGCCTCCCAAATATCTAGGATTATAGGCACCTGCCACCATGCTTAGCTAATTTTTCTATTTATTTATTCTTTTCATTTATTTATTTTTGGTAGAGGTGAGGTCTCACTCTTGCTCAGGCTGGTTTGGAAGCTCAAGCAATCCACCCAACTTACCTCCCAGAGAGCTAGAATTATAGGTTATGAGCCCCCACAGCCAGACTGTGCTTTGATTTTTTTTTTTTGTTTTTTGAGACAGAGTCTTTTTTTTTTTTTGTAGAGACAGGGTCTCACTCTTGCTCAGTCTGGCCTTGAACTCCTGAGCTCAGGTAAGGTGCCTCAGCCTCCCAGATTGCTAAGATCACAGATGTGAGCTACTGTGACTGGCCTATTTATTTTTTTTAGAGATTGGGTCTCAACATGTTGTCCAGGCTGGTCTCAAACTCTTGACCTCAAGCAATCCTCCCACCCTAACCTTGACCGACTTCTTAACCCTCCTTTGTACCACTAGCATGTAACTGTCAAAGATTTCTTGATGGTAGGTAGTAATGCAAGAACAGCTTAATATCAGAAGATTTACATTCTTGTCTTAATAATGCCATGGGTTCATTGTGTGATACTGGTCAATACACTTAATATTGCTGGAATCTCTTTCCTCTCATCGAATGAATAGGTTAAAGGATATGTTCTAAAAGTTCTATAAATCTCTTCAACTCTGCCCCTTTGTACCTTTTTTGAGGCAGAGTCTTACTCTGTCATCCAAGCTAGAGTGCCAAGGTCTAGTGCACAGCAACCTCAAACTCCTGGGTTCAAGTGATCCTCCAGCCTCAGGCTCCTGAATGCCTGCATAATACCCAGCTAATCAATCTTTCTTTCTTTCTTTCTTTCTTTCTTTCTTTCTTTCTTTCTTTCTTTCTTTCTTTCTTTCTTTCTTTCTTTCTTTCTTTCTTTCTTTCTTTCTTTCTTTCTTTCTTTCTTTCTTTCTTTCTTTCTTTCTTTCTTTCTTTCTTTCTTTCTTTCTTTCTTTCTTTCTTTCTTTCTTTCTTTCTTTCTTTCTTTCTTTCTTTCTTTCTTTCTTTCTTTCTTTCTTTCTTTCTTTCTTTCTTTCTTTCTCTCTTCTCTCTCTCTCTCTCTCTCTCTCTCTCTCTCTCTCTCTCTCTCTTTCTTTCTTTCTTTCTTCCTCCTTTCCTTTCCTTTCCTTTCCTTTCCTTTCCTTTCCTTTCCTTTCCTTTCCTTTCCTTTCCTTTCCTTTCCTTTCCTTTCCTTTCCTTTCCTTTCCTTTCCTTTCCTTTCCTTTCCTTTCCTTTCCTTTCCTTTCCTTCTTCCTTTCCTTTCCTTTCTCTCTCTCTCTCTCTCTCTCTCTCTCTCTCTTTCTCTCTTTCTTTCTCTCTCTCTTTCTCTCTCTCTCTCTCTTTCTTTCGACAGACTCTCACTTTATGGCCCTCGGTAGAGTGCCATGGCATCATACAGCTCACAGCAACCTCCAACTCCTGGGCTTAAGCGATTCTCTTGCCTCAGCCTCCCGAGTAGCTGGGACTACAGGCGCCTGCCACAACACCTGGCTATTTTTTGGTTGCAGTTCAGCTGGGGCCGGGTTTGAACCCACCACCCTCGGTATATGGGGCCGGCGCCTTACCGACTGAGCCACAGGTGCCGCCCCCAGCTAATTTTTCTATTCTTAGTGGAGATGGGGGTATCATTCTTGCTCAGGCTGGCCTCAAACTCCTCAGCCTCCTAGAGTGCTGGGTGGATTACAGGCATGAGGCATCGCACCCAGCCACCTTCATTCATATTTAGAGATTCTACTTCATTTCCACATTTTTATGGTACAGGAGAGTGCGTTGCTTTTCAGTTTGTATCTATTTCAGGAGTAAACTTTTCCACACTGTCTTATCCTTCTAATATTCGGTATCATTTTGTTCCTGTGTTCAGCAAATTGTCCTTGAAAAGGCTTACGGAATTTAGGAGCATTCGGGATTTGTAAGTCCTGTCTGGTTATTCTCTCTCCCATCCCCACCCCTCCCCGGCCTTCTCTACAGCGTCCCCATCTCTGTGCTCCAGCACTCCAGACGCATGTCCGCATTCGTCCAGTGGTCTGCAACCCAAGTCACATCAGACCTGAAGCCAATTAACCAAATACGGCCTCATCCACTTCCATCCTCTGCCCTATTGGTTCTTTAGCCTTTTCCTGGACCAACCTGATCCACCAGTCTTTCTTTTTACCAAACCTTGGCTTTTGCTTACTCACCTCGAGGTCAAGACCTGCCCTTGCTCCCTGGCTTCTCAGTCTTGCTTGGTCAGTATCTCTTCTTAGCCCAAGGCAGGCAAGACCCAGCGTTGCCCAGAGCATAGAAGCGAAGCAGCCAAGGAGGCCTGCGCTCCTTGCTCGCACCTGTGGCCTTTTGGCTGTGGATGTAAGCATGTCAGATTATACAGACTTTGCCCATCTCACAAATTCTGGGTGTCGAGTAGCCTTTGGACACTAGAATCAAATTCCTTTGGATCAGTGGTTCTCAACCTTCCTAATGCCATGACTCTTTAATACAGTTTCTCATGTTGTGGTGACCCCTAACTATAAAATTATTTTCGTTGCTACTTCATAACTGTAATTTAGCTACTGTTATGAATCGTAATGTAAATATCTGATAGGCAGGATGTATTTAGGTAACCCCTGTGAAAAGGTCATTTGACCCCTAAAGGGTTCATGACCCACAGGTTGAGAACCGCTGCTTTGGATGGTATCATTGCCAATCACACTCCTGTTTTCCCCGCTACCATTCCAAGGCCAAATTCTCCCAGCTGCCTGAATACCCCAGGCTTCTGACAGCCCGTGCTTTGCCAGGCGTTAGCCGTCTTCTGCAAAATACTCTTCTCTCTGCTCCTGCTTTTCCTGCTCCCCAGCCCCCAAGCTCAGTTAAATTCTGTAATCTTTGAAAAGCATTCCCTTCCTCTTGTATCTAGTGTGTCCCAACATTGAAGCACAGACTTCCCTGGGTTGTACTTGGTGACTGGATTTTGAGGCCTTTGAGGCTGGCAGTGCCATCTTTACCTCCCTGCTCAGAGCTGGCTGCCGATTCTGGTGCTGGTGTATGAAGGCAGAAAGTGATGGAGAGAGAGAAGAAGGAAGGAAGGAGACCTATTTCTCATTTCCATAGCCTTGGATAGCAGGATTCCCTGGTTACTCACCCTTCTCTTGAAAACTTGCCTTTTTTTCTGGAGCTGGTTCCTTCTTTCCTTGGGATGCTTTGCTCTCAAAGATGGCTGAGCTGTTCGGTAACCCTCCTGATTCCTCTCTCAATTAAATGTTCATCTCTGGGCTGTGTCCTCCCTGCAGGAGAAATTGCTGTCAGACAGGCAATCAGTGAGAAGCCCAGCTGAGCCCTGCCTCCCATAGCAAAGGATTTCTGTGGCCTGGCTATTTTTATTTAGCAAATAAGAGCTTGTTTTCTGTGATTGTCTATAAGCACAAGGGGAAAAATGTCACCCATTTGCTTCATGGTTACCCATGCTGTGATGCCATCTTAAGTATTCTGCCTCTTTGACATGTGGAGTTTTCACTGACATCAAGAGAGAAAGCGTGCATGGAGGTGTGCGGGACAGAGCATCCTGAGCAAGGGCTGGGCACTCTGCAGTCACGGTGAGCCTAGCAGGTCTCTGCAGCTAAGAACGTAATACTAGAGATCACTAAGAAAAAAAGGAACGTGGCTTGGGTCCTCTCTAAATCACAGGTCTGCCAGGTGGAAACTTAAATGTTGCTCTCTCAGTGGACACAAATGATTTCTTCTAGTGTTGTTCAGCATGAATGGTCATTGCAAAGACTTACTAGCCCTGCACTGTCCAATGTGGTACCCACTGGTTCCATATTGCTGGTAAGCCGTTGAAGTAAGACTGGTCTGAATTGAGATGTGTAGAAATGGAAAGTTACACACTGAATTTTAAAGACTTAGTAGACAGTAAAAAGAGTGAAATGTCTCATTGACAATTTTATGTTGAAACATGTTCCAATGATAATGTTTTAGAAATATCAGGTGAACTAAAATGTATTCAGCATTAATTTCACTTGTTTCGAGGTACTGTTTTAAAATGTAGTTACTAAAAACTTTAAAATTTTACATGTGGCTTGCATTTTCAGCACTATCTGTAGTAAAGATGTAAGTGTGAGATTGTGCTTGAGGGAATGCAAGTGCTGTGTATACATGGATTCCAGATCTCTTTTTTTGTACACTGGGTTACCTTTAAAAATACACATCATGATAAAGATGTGGACTTTGGACTAAGACAGATTTCAGTTTCATTTCCAACTCTCCCTTTGTGGCCTACTCACCAGCATTTTAAACTCCCTGGATCTTAAGTTGCTCGACTGTATAAAAGAAGTAATGCCCACTCGACCTCACTGCAGTTAGGCAAGGGACCATGCAGAGATTTCTAGTCATAGTACAAGGCATTTGTTACTGTAATTGAACAATTGTATTTTCCCAAATTAATAAATTCAAAATTTCTATTGTGAAATTCTCTTACAGATATAAAAAAACAAAAACAAATACATAAGAACTCACCTCTTGGCTCCTTTTATAATGCATCTGCTGGCTACTAGTAATGGAATTGTGGTAGCTCATGTTCCCTGAGAGTTATATGCCAGGCCCTGCATTTTCCAGGAACTGCTTCACTTGATTCTCTCCAGCGCTCTCAGGAAGGAAACCCCTAGTATTGTCTCTATCTGATAGCTGCAAGTGTCTGCAAAGCTCTGAGAGGTAGGTGACTTGCCTAAGGCCACAGGGCTGAGCCTAGAGCCTGGGCAGTCTGATTCCAAAACCTTGTTCTTTGCCTCCACCCAGTGTTATCCCCCAGTGAGGAGGAGATAGTACCAGAGAGCCAGCAGCTGGGAAATACTTACAGGAGTGGCGCTTTTCACGGACATCTTTTCTTGCAATGTCACAGTATATTCTTACAATGTTCCCCTTTAGAATATTTTTCCTAGTTTGCACAGGAGGCTTACAGATATCCTGTTTTTAGAGTTGAGTCCTCCTGAAAGAATACATTGATTCCCAGGCCCATTACAGTCTGAATTAGGCTTACAAAATTCTAGGGTAGAGAAGGGATAGGATTCACTGCCCTATATGTATGGCACAATGTGGAGACCACAGTTAATAATAACGTGTCCTATGTTTCAAAATTGCTAAAATATGAGATTTTTTAATGTTCTTAGCACACACACACAAAAGATAAGTAGACGAGGTGACAGATATGTTAGTTAGCTTGATTTAATGTCATATGTATATTTATGTATTATGTCATTATGCCCCCATAAATATATATAATTATTATTAGTCAATTTAAAGAAAAGAATGTGAGGAGAAAAAAAAAATCTCAAGACAGAATTGTATGGGGAAGAGTGCGATGCACAGGGTTTAAATGACAATGAAGCTTTTGTGTTTGAGGGCCTTGTCTCAGTTGTACACAGTAAGTACAGTACCTCGTATGCTGGGTCCCATATGTATATAGTAGAGGCTCAATAAATGTTATTAATTAATGTTTACTACAGTACCTCTGAAAACACACCTTTAGAAAGGAAAGCGTGCAGTATTTAAACATTACTATCCTTTATTCCACTGGATTGTGTGACTTGACTCGTACAATAACTACCTTTGATCAGAGTTGAGTTTTGAGTGGGTTTACTTTTGTTAGGTTGGAATCCACCCCTTTGTGTGAATGCGACACACCTGAACCCAAACCTGTACAACAGGGTCACTCCATAATGTGTATCTTTAGTTGTTGTTCCATGTTTATCCAAGAGGATTAGAAGGCATTGATGTAGTATTTTTCTTCCCAGCTACCCTACTAATACCTTGGTGGGGTGGGAGTATTTATAGGGGGAAGGGGTGGGATCTGTGATCAAAGTTCAAAGCCTTCTAGTCATTTGGAAAATTAAAATTTGTTTGGTGTTGGTCTAGAATCGTTAGGAGGAAATATTTGCAGACCTAGAAAAGTCCCTGGAGAATACTTAATTCGGGAATAAAGGTTTGGATTGATGGGAGCTAAAATAAAACTTGTTAGGACAGCATTCTACTGACTTCTAGTTCTCCTCTCCTGGCCCACTGGTACACGCACCAGTCTAAGCTCCACTCTTGAGAGGCTGAAGGTGCTGGGTGGGTTGGGGGACACAGGCGTGTGGGAGGCACCTCCAGCAAGCACAAGGCAATTACCACATTCCCCCCTGTGCCTTTAACTGGTTGTTAATCACAAGGCAGGATGTGCTTATCTGAGTAGTGACAATTGTAAACACTCGGTCACAAAGTTCAGCGTCCTGGTTTCAGATGGGCCAGCACAGGGCTGGGGAGCTGGTGACGTGGGAGTACCTGCCCTGTGTGTGGGTGGGGAAGGGCATGGAGAGTTTGACCAGCACTGGTTGGGCGAAGGCTCTGCAAGTTCGTCAGAACAGGAAGGCAGCTCAGAACCTTTCCACTCTATCCTTTTTGTTGTTGTAGATAGGTAAACTGAGGACCAGTGAACAGGAATGTGTGTTTGAACAATAGCAAAAGCTCACCTTTATCACTGTCAGGGAATGCCAGGCGCTGAGCGCAGGACTTTGCATGTGTTATCTCCTTTAATCTCAGCCAAAACTCTGAGAGGTGGGGACTAGACTCATACCCACTTTGCAGATGAAGAAACAGAGTCTCAGAGAGTCATGTTACTTTCTCGGGATCATAGAACTGGCACGTTTCAGAGCTAGGGTACAAGAGCAAATCTGTCAGAGCCACTGTTTATCCCCCACACACTCAGGCTCCCTGCACAGCGGGGTCTCAGGCATTGCTCAGGCTGCCTCTGTAGAGCCCAGCTACATACGGGCCATCAGTGACCCTGTACATACTAAGTATGTGTGAACTGTCAGCCCTGTACTATGCAGGATTGCAGGTGTCACCCGTGTGTGTACTTTGGTTTTCCATTGCTGAGTAACAAGTTAAACAATACTTGTATGCTATCTTACAGTTTCTGTGGAGTCCAGGCGTGATTTCCCTGGGTCCTCTGCTCAGGGTCTCATAAGCCTGTGATCAAGGCATCAGCCAGGGTTCTGATCTTATCTGAGGCTTACCATCTTCTCCCAAACTCTCTGATTATTGGTGAAATTCAGTTCATGAGTTGATAGCACTGGGACCTTGAGCTCATGGAGACATCACAGAGCTTTCCCCACAGCAGGGCCGTCTGCTTCTTTAAGGGCAACAGAAGAATCTTTCCGTCTTCAGGAACAACCTCAGCCCCTTTTTTAAAGGGCTCACCTAATTAGACCAGGCCCACAGAGGAAATTCTCTTTTGATTAACTTAGTTAACTGATCAGGGACTTTTCACCTGCAAAATCCCTTTTGCTGTGCAACATTACATAATTAAAAGAATAATACTTCATCCTATTCATCCTTTTATACTCAAGGGGCGCCCATAATCCAAGGGTCTGGGTCATTAGGGACCATCCAGTATATCACCACCAGTCCTCAGCTTTCGGGAGGAGCAGAGAGGGAGACCAAATGCTGAGCACACCCTGCAGTTGCTGTGGTACAAGCAAGAGACAGCAGAGGAGCAGCATCTGGGAAGTCATGAGTCGCAAACCCTGTGTTCAGTAACTGCTTCTGCCTTTTTCTAGGCAAGGGCTCTGAGAAAGGTTTGTGCTTTCTGTGCCTCAGTTTCCTCATGTGTAAATTGTAGGACTGATGCAGCCCCCATTTTATGATGATGAGTGAAACGGGATAAAATAGAGCTTACATATAGCAGGAGCTTGTGAAGGTCACTGTTAATATGTTTGACGTCTCCAGTTCATGGGACACAGTGAAACAGAAGTATAGGGTTGGTTTGTTTTCATGAGGCTGCCCGTGGCTCCAAGGTTGCACTGGAGTGAGTTCACATTGTTAGAGTGGGCACAGTGGGCTGAAGTTGTGGAAAATAGCTTTTTCTTTTTTTGGTTGTAAAACATCATGCTTACCTGTAGAAAGAGAGTCAGAATGAGGAAGTGGAAAGAAGGGTGTCCAGGAGAGGTCAGGAGCCCTACCCTAGGACTGAGTTTGCCAGTGATTCTCAAGTTGGCCCATTACTCAGTTCTGAAAGCCTGAGATTTCTCATTTATAAAATAGGACAGTGGGACAGGTAGGTTCTTACAGGAGCAGGCCCCTTAAATATTAGGTACCTAGTTAAGTTTCAGTGTCCTAATACCCTTGGCAGGTTTTCTGTGTAAGATATGACCAAAAAGTATAATAATTGAGTCATCCATCTCTGTGCAAAAAAAAAGAAAAGTTATGATAGACATCCGTCTTTCACTGGAAAGAGACCAGTGGGCGCTCGTCTGTCTCACTACTGACCTTGACTCCTGTGCCCTTCTGTTGATTGCAGACACGGTCATGTTCTTGGCACTCACACGTTTCCTTTGTATTTCTTCCCAGTGGTCACTCTTATAGCCCCCTCATAAAAGTGGGACGGGACAAATTTAGCAGCCTGTGGGTCTTTGGGGAGATGGACAGGGATGAGCAGAATTCATAATCTCTTTGTCCTGTTTCCCCACAATTACAAGCTCTCCCTCCTCCCAACCTGGTCCCCTATTGAACTAGGCAGAATTCCTACTTCCTGTGGTACTGGGAACCCCGAAGCAGGTACGAGGAGCTGCTCATTTAACTTCTGTGGATTAGAGTCTGGGTCTTGACAGAAGAAGGTCAATGAACAGTATTAACGACATCCACTTGGAGTGTGTACCTTTCAGGGGCACAAGTTGGTGCCCTGCATGGTACTTTTCCCATTTCACAGTTGAGACTGGAATAAGTTAAATAACGTGGCCAGTGTTACACAGTCAAAGGGGCTAAGCAGGAATTTGAACCCTGGTATGGTAGGTGCTAAAGCCTGTGCTGCTAAGTAGCAAGGTAAGAAGCTAGAATATCACTGATTATTTGTTCATTTATTGATTTGTTTGTTTATTTATTTTTTGGAATAAGACTCTGTCACCCTGGGTAGAGTGCTGTGGCATCATAGCTCACAAAAACCTTAAACTCCTGGCTCAAGTACTTCTCTTGCCTCAGCTTCCCAAGTAGCTGGGACTACAGGCGCCCACCACAGTGCCCAACTAGTTTTTCTTCTTTTAGTAGAGATGAGGTCTTGCTCTTGCTCAAGCTGGTCTTGAACTCCTGAGCTCAGGCAATCCACCGGCCTCAGCCTCCCAGAGTGCTAGGATTACAGGCAAGAGCCACCATGCCTGGCCATCACTGATTATTTTAAAATTTGGAGTCCTCTCTTGGGCCTCCCCTTTGTTTTTCCAGGAAATCTAACAACCCTGGAAGTTAAAAGGTGGAAGTGTTACAGCTGCAACTAGCTTTAGAGGCCAGAGTTCCGGGGCTACAGAACAGAGAAAGCAGAGGCCAGAGCAGGATGGACAGCGCGTCATGCCAAACGATACTGCTAATCTGCTTGTCGTAAAGATTCGTAACTAGAAAATAAGCACATGGCAGCTCGTTGGCTGTAAACTTAACTTACTAATTTGTATTTAGTGCTTTAAAAAAAAAAAAAAAACAAAGACGGGAAACTATAGTAATAAGAAGAAGTAACATCTCTTGTAGAGAATGTAAGAAGATGTTAGAAATTTGTGCTTCGTGAAGTTGGAGCATGTACTTATAGTTAAGGATTAATTTTCACTCACAGAGATCAAAAAGGTCTCGATGAGTAAGATAAGTATCAAGTTTCAGGATTGTTGTCTTTTTTTTCTCCTCCTGCCAGACTGTCTGAAACTTATCTCAAGTATCATGGTAAAAAGAGAAGTGGCAGGGAGACACAAAAATGGAACAGATATATTTTGGGGATAGAATATGAACTGCCTTTCTAAGTGCATATCAGAAGGAGAATTTATTCCACTTGAGTAGGTTTAATGATATAATTTTACCATATTAAATCATAATTGTTCTTTAAAAGAAAATAGAGATGCACGCATTGCTTCTGCCAGGGTGTCCCACTCCATCCAAACAGCATCCTTCCTCCTCCTTGTTGATCTCACCCTTATCTTACACCAGGGCTGATATGTAGTTTTCCTTTGGAAATCGAGTGGGGAGAGAAGAAAAGAAAGAAGAATAGTCTGAAATAAGAGAGTCTGCCTCATGCAATTGCCCTGGCTTTGGCAAAATCATTTCCTGCTATTAGGCTGCCAAGCTAACACTTACGAATAGATGGCATCTCTGATTATGCAGAACCAAATTATTTTTAGAATTTAGATCATATATCAAGATGATCTGGATACCTGGATTAGTCATAATTCAGCCTGGACTGAATAATGTGTGTTGTTGTAGTTGTTGATAATTATTTTAGTAAATACTACTGGCTACTTTTGTAGTTAAATGATTTCTAATCTTGTTGCAATCCCTTCTCCCCACCAAAAAGAGAAAAAAAAGGAAGGGGAGGAGTGGGAAAAAGGAAAGAAAACAATGAGAACACATGCTTGGATTACATATTTGAATGAAAACGGAGTTCAAATAATGCATTTCGTTTTAGCAGACTCTGATTTTACATCATGATCTAAATTAATTCATCTATGAATGTATCACCTATAACTGAGAGGATGAACTTCCATATCTGTCTTTTTTTTAATATCACACAAAATAATACTGAAATTTTTTGACTGATACAAGGCCTAAATGTGGATTTTAAAGACTTTTTTTTTTTAAACTATAATACCTGGCAGTGCCTGTGGCTCAAAGGAGTAGGGTGCTGGCCCCTTATGCCAGAGGTGGCGGATTCAAACCCAGCCCCAGCCAAAAACTGCAAAAAAATAAAAATAAAAAAACTATAATACCTCATACATAAACCTTCTGTAAGATCTTTATCTTATAAACCAATAAGAAAGTAAAAATGCAGCCAAGCCAGTTAATACATAATGCTTTCTTATCTCATGTCTTTTAAGAGGTATGCCAATTTTGGAGATACTAAAATGGAAAGAAAAAAAAGTGCACCTTAGAATCTCTGAAATACAGTGTTTGACATGTTTGTGAGTAATAAAGCCTAAAACAAAAAGCATTCATGAACTGACTTGTTTCCAGTGCCCTATACTTAGAACTTGAATTTCCTCTGGTAGCCCAGGCAGATAGGTGACCCTCCTCCTGAATTTTGGTGGGTTATCTGCTGGTTGAATACATTTAAACTCTCTTTCCTACTAACTGTTCTCTACCACTTTATGGTTCAGTGCCTGAATGTGGCTGTGGCTCAGTAAGTGCTAGAGAACTCTTATGGACTAAGAGCACAAGCTGGTGATCTGAGGCGTATGCAAATAGCCTTTACCCCTCAATGTCTGGTTTAAACACCAGTTTCTCTAGGGATTCTCTGACATCCTGAACTGAAAGTGATCTGGTCTCCTTTTTGAACTCTCACAGCAATTTCTCTTTACTCCCTACACTGTAGATTTCTCACCTCCTTTCAGTGATAACTTCTCACCTGTGTCTGCTTTCCTGTTAGATGGGCAAAAGTAGGATTCCTGTCCCCTTAGTTGGGTGACCCTTCCTGGGCCTGGCATAATAATAAAAAGCAGATTCAGTTGTGTTTGGTGCTTTACATATATACTCTTACCAAACTTCATAAATTGAGGTCAGTATTATAACTATTCCCATTTAACAGATGAAGAACCTGAGGCTGGTGCTTGTACTTATATAAGCAATAAGTAAATATCAAAGGGAGGAAGAAAATGCTGCATATAAATCATTTTGCCTCATACCATTGTTAAGTTTTCCCCTGTCATTATGAGTTTCAAAAATAAATGGGAAACATTTTTTTAAGAATAATATAAAGCTAAGTTTTATTTTTTTTTTAAATAATATAAAGGTAAGTTTTATTTAAAGTGAAATACATTTGTATTTTCAAATTATCTGCCTCCTTTTCTATGAGGTGTTATTTATTTCCTTCTTAATTTATAAGAAATTTTTATGTATCATAAAAATTTGACTTTAGGGCAGTGATTGTAGCTCAAAGGAGTAGGGCGCTGGCCCCATATACCGGAGGTGGCTGGTTTAAACCCAGCCCCAGCCAAAAAAAAAAAAAATATATATATATATATATTTTACTTTATTTCTAGCTTCTGATATGCCAGTATTTCCCCATGTTTCAGTGACATTTTGCCTGTGCTATGCTATTTTAGCCACATTCAGTTTTAATACAGTTGTATTTATCAGTTGTTTCCTTGTGATTCCTAAATTTTTTTGTAATTATATTTGAAAATATGTTCCCACTTCTGAGATGACAAGAATGTTTTTCCTTTAATCATTCAAAAAATGAAGGTAAGGGTAGGATCTTAAAAGTACTTCCCTACCTTGGCACAGTGATCTATTCATTCATGCACTTAACTAGAGAGGAACTCAGCTGAAATGTTCCTGGTCTCAGAAAAGTTACACACTGATGAAGAGAGAGAAATGCCGTATAAGTAAATCTGTAAGCACAATATTTTGGGGTAGTAGAACTGCTGGGTGGAGTGGTGGTGGAGAGGGTGTGATCTCTGAGGGAGGAAGCTTTCAGCTGCCAGCTCCACATTGCCAGCTGTGTGCAGGTACAGGCAAGGGCGTGTCTAGCGAAGGAAACAGCCCTGACGTGGGAAGGGGATCATGAAGATAGCTGGAGGGGCCGCACCATAGTGGTTGTGATGACATTAGATGGAAGTGGACAGGAAGGTGGAGGCAAGATCCCACATTTGAAAGCTGGGCCTTGGCCCTGGGTAGAGTGCCGTAGTATTATAGTTCATAGTAACCTCCAACTCTTGGGCTTAAGCAGTCTTCTCACCTCACCCTCCCGATTAGCTGGGACTACAGGTACCCCCCCCCCCAATACCCAGCTATTTTTAGAGATAGGGTCTCGCCCTTGCTCAGGTGGTCTCGAAATCCTGAGCTCATGCTATCTACCCTCCTCAGCCTTCCAGAGTGCTAGGATTACAGACATGAGCCACCGTGGAATTTGGCTTTTATTCTGAGTACAGTGGGAAGCCTTTGCAGTGGTGTGCATTTACAAAAGATCCCTCTGGCTGCTGTGCAGAAAAGAAATTTGGGGCAGCAAGAAGGAAAGCAAAAGAGAGGGTTATATAGTAAAAATGTACCCATTTGGGCACATTTGGCCTAGCCCCAGAATGCTGGTTAGTAGATCCATGGTTAAACTAAGACTTCTCCAAGTTAGAGGGAGGACACGGTTGCTGTAGCTGAGACACTGGGCATCTCAGGCATCTAGAGTTAATGCTAGTTTGAACCTGGAGCAGAGAGGTGCTTTGTGTGGGGGACCACGCGGAGGCGAGCTGGACAGGTAGCGACCTTGCTTGCTTTGGCACCAGCAAGTAGAGCAGCGCTCATTGGTGATGGATGGCTTTACATTGTTCCCTGCACTGCACTCCGAGGTGGGGGAGGGGCCCGGCCCCGAGGGACGGGAGGAGTCTGGGCTTTCTTGCGCTTGTCTTCCTCTCAGTATCTCGCCAAAATATTAACTGTGTTCCAGCCATGTTGCCGCCTCGGAATCTCACTATTGTTAGTTATGCTCTTATGTACGGTCCTAGTATTGGTATTTTTACATATTTTAAACTCAAAGTCTCTGAATTTGGGGGGAAATGAGATAATTAGAGTAGTTTGCAAAGCTTAGTGAGGCTTTTTTTTTTTTTTTTAAAGAATTGGAAGAGTTGCGTATGTGCAATTATTCTTATAATCCTCTCCTTTGTGAAGGTCCATGAATATTTTTGGCCCAATCAGCATTTTGGGTTTTTTTTTAAAACCTTCATTGTAGAAATGATTCTTCTCCTTGACTTACTTTCCAATCTCAGGAGACAACAATATTTCTCCTGAAAACACAGAGGGTGAGTTAGTCCTGCATGTTTGTGTTTTCCAAGTGTTCCTTTTCTAAGACACAGTCATGAAAAAAACTAGTATTGCTAAGTCATTTTTTAATATAAGGAGGTCCATGTTTGGGCATTGAAATTAATTTTCCTTATCTCACCAAATAGCCACTCTGGCTTTTTTGATTTATTACCTGGGATGGTTCAACAACACTAAAAGCAGAGGACGGGAAGACATCACCTTTCCATGTTGTCATTAGTCACAGCATTAAAAGCATCACCCTGAAGGGACTGCCTTCCCCAGGCTCCCGCTGGGCCAGCACAGCCCCCTGTTTGTTCTCACTTTCTGCACTCAAGACATTGGGCCCATCCATAGATTCTGGGTTACATTTTTCATTTCCTAGTAAGTTGTTGCTTTCCAAACATCCTTTCTGTCTTTCTTCCTAGTATAGTGTAGAAGAACTTACTTAAAATTCACATGTAATCCCCAATTAAAGATAAGTTACCAATGGGGAGAAAATATTTTTAAATCACATTTCCAACAAAAGACTTGTATATAAAATATATAAAGAACAAACAGAAACATTAAAAAAATGGGCAAAAGATTTGAATTGAAATTTCACCAAACAAGATGTAAAAAATTTCACCAAACAAGATGTAAAAAAATTCTTCCGGGCGGCGCCTGTGGCTCAGTGAGTAGGGTGCCAGCCCCATATGCCGAGGGTGGCGGGTTCAAACCCAGCCCTGGCTAAACTGCAACCAAAAAATAGCCGGGCGTTGTGGCGGGCGCCTGTAGTCCCAGCTGCTCGGGAGGCTGAGGCAAGAGAATCGCATAAGCCCAAGAGTTAGAGGTTGCTGTGAGCCGTGCGACGTCATGGCACTCTACCCGAGGGCCGTACAGTGAGACTCTGTCTACAAAAAAAAAAAATTCTTCGACATCAGGGAAATGAAATTAAAGCCACAATGGAAAGAATAGGGAAAAAAATAAACAACCAGGATGCAATATAGGATGTGTGTACCTATTAAAATACCACCTTGATACTGGAGACATTCAGTGTGGATGCATTGCTGGTGGGAATTCAAAAGGGTGCAGCCACTTGGAAAACAGTTGGGCAGTTTCTTAAAGAACAAAACTAAACCTATGGTTATTATATGACCCTGCACCCATGCTCCTGGGTAGTTATCCTAGATGAAACATATAAACTTTGTAGAAGCTTTGTTCATAATCACCCCTTGGGAACAACTTAAACATGCTTCAGTGGGTGAGTGGATATGCAAATTGTGATATCTCCACAGTAGAACAATACTCAGCAAGGAAAAGGGATGGGCTATGAATATACTCAGCCACTTAGAACAATCTCAGAGACAGTATCTGGGGTACAAAAGCCATCACAAAAGATTCATTGCCATCACTGTACGATTCCATACATATGGACAGTTTTGAAAAGACATAACCACAGTGAGACTACGTAGAGACTCTACCAGGGGTTACCCAGAGTCACAGGTAGAGGAGAGGGTGTGGCTATGATGGGTTGGCACAGAGGAGTCTGTTCTGTATCCTGATTGTGCTACTGATATGCATCTTTATGAGTATTAACATTCGTACTGTTCCCCTTACCCTACTCCTATCCTGGGAAGGCCCTGTGTAAGTGCAGATCTCTGCACATGATTCATCCAGCTCCTTCTTAGCATCCCAGCCCCTTCTGCCAGGTTCTGAAAACTTGGGATCACTTTTGTATTTCTACCTGGGACACTCAGCCTTTTTCCCAGAACCTCTCCTGCCCACTTCCCTGCTCACCACCTGCCCTGGCTAGTGGAAGGCATCATTCCCAGCTCTGGTGTGGACAGTATAGAGTGGGGCGAGGAATAGCCTCTGAACACCCAGCCCTGGCGGTTTCAGGCCCCTGGCAGGAGCCCAGTGCCTGGCTCTTGTTGCCTGGTTACTTGCCTGCCTTGCACACTTAGGCTGTGAGTTTGAGGGAGCCTGATTGATTCTCCTGCTCACTCTCCAGCCCAGACAGGCCACAGAGAGTCCAGTCTGTGCACTAGAGATAGAGTCAGCCTTTGTTTTGTTTGACTTTGCCTTCTTCTGGCCGCTTCTGTTTCTGATGCTCTTGCTGAAATTCCTCAGCTTTTCATGCTCCTTCAGCAGAGGAATCTTCGCTGATTTTGCCCAAACTACTTGTTAAAGAGCAATAAACCATGGTTTTAAGACCTATATACCCCCACCCCCACCCTGCTTAAAGTAAAAGTAAAATCATATGGCAAAATCAGTGGTATGGAGTTTTCTCTTTTTTTAATCAGAGGTTAGATTTATAAAGTGTACTATAAACAGGCGTTAGTGGTAAAATCCTTATAACAAATATATTTTTACATATTTACTAACCTCCAATTTCCATATTCCCTTGGGGGGACAACAGAACTTCTGTAAAAAATAAAATCAGCTTCTATTTTGTATAATCCGTAGCAACAGTAAAAGTAATAATAACTCTTAAATTGGTGCTTTCAGAGTACCTGACTGTGTCTTAAGAAGTACTTCATAATTTTAAATCCCTGCTCACAACAGTTCAGGAGGAGGTAGTGTTGCTATTTCCATTTTATGTAAGAAAACTGTGGTATGGAGTGATCTGATCACTTGGCTAAGGAGTGGTGCTGGGATTTGAACCCAGGCCCTTGGTTTCATCTTCCAAAAGACCGTGCAACAAAGGGCAGAAAGAAAACAGGAGATGGAGATGGATGTCCCTCATCAGGGACACATGCAGCCCTCTTTCCACCTTTTCCCAGAAAGGTATCTCTGTACCCTTTCCATGGGCTGCCAAGAAGATCTACATTTTTTTCCAGCCAAGGACAATTCCATATTCGTCTTGCTCGTTATTAGAATAGGTAATTAGAAAAGGAAGCTAAAAATCGAAGGGGCCCAGGAAAGATACAGGACAAAAAATTAACTTGAATTGCACTTTACAACTTTCAGAGTGTCCTCCACTGTGTGTTTTCCTGAGATGTCTCTCATCCCCACCCGTTGTCATCACACCTTTTTAGAGAAAACAAGGAACGGCTTCCCTGGGTTTACCTTGTTGGTCCATGCGGGGCCAGAATGCAAACCCTACCCTGTGTGGGCTTCAGCTCCGCTGTCCCTCTTTCCCTTCTCTCCCATTTGAATTCTTATTCATTAAGTCAGAGAAACTTTTATATACACTAATAGGGACAGGCAATGCAATTTCATATCTTTTCCCACATGTATCAGTTTTCTCTTGCTGCATAACAAATTGCCACAAATTCAGCAACTTAAACTGACACTTGGTAGCTCACAGTTCTGTAGGTCAGAAGCCTAGCGGCAGCACAGCTAGAACCTCTGCTCAGAGAATCCAAAGGCTGCAGTCCAGGTACAGTATATCAGTTGTGCTGAGTTCTCATCAGGGGCCTCCAGGGAAGAATCCGCGTCTAAGCTCATCCAGGTTGGTCGAGTTCAGTTCCTTGTGGTTGTAGGACAGAGATCCCCATTTCCGTGCTAGTTGTCAACCTAGGCCTGCTAGCAGCTGCCTGGCCCCTTCCATCATGAAGCCTGAAGTGACACAGTGGATCTTTTTCATGTTTCAAATATCTCACATCCTCTGTCCCTGATCTTTTTTTTTTTTTTTTTGAGAATTTTAGGCAGCACGTGTTTTTTTGTTTGTTTGTTTTGTTTTGTTTTGTTTTAAACAGAGTCTCATTGTGTCATCCTCCATAGAGTGCTCGGCGTCACAGCTCACAGCAACCTCCAACTCCTGGGCTCAAGCAAGTCTCCTCCCAAATAGCTGGGACTACAGGTACCTGCCATGATGCCGGGCCATTTTTTTGTTGTAGTTGTCATTGTTGTTTAGCAGGCCCTGGGCTAGGTTCGAACCTGCCAGCCTCGGTGTATGTGGCTGGTGCTGTAACCACTGAGCTATGGGTGCTGAGCCGGCAGGACATGTTTTGTTTACACACTTTGTTTTGTGTACAGATTGAGTGGAAGTTACGAGTGTACTCTCTGCCCAGATAGTGCACACTGTACCTAATAGGTGTGAATTTATGCGTTACCCCCTCTTCTCTCCTCCTCCCCTGCTCAGTCTCTGAACTTTGAACTCTAGGTTCAAGGGTTTCTGATTCTGTCAGGCACACTCAGGTAATCTCCCTCTCATAAATCAGCTGCTTTGGGACCTTAATTACAACTGTAAAATCCCTTCACGTAACACCTGGATTTGTGCTGCTTCACATAGACCAGGCTTAGGGATGTGGGAGTCTGCATCGAGTTCTGCTTACCACGTTTTGCGACGGCATTTAAGGAAGGTAGAGGCAGACAGGAACCAGAGCCAGCTCCAAGGTATTTGTTGTTCATAGTAATTACTTTAGTGCTTTTAGAGGGTTTTTTTTGTTTTTGTTTTTTTTTTTACCAACATCGATGCATTTTGTACTTACTAGGTCATTTGATTGCATGTTTTGTAGTCTGCGTACATCTGTTTACCTTAGGACAATTGAGGAGGAAGTGAAGTGGAGGCGAGATGAGTTGAACAACACACTGCACATCACTCAGTATCCAATAAGTTTATTTCCTTTCTATCCTTCTATCCTTTATTTTCAGCCTCTGTGCTCCATCTACTTGAAGCTGCTCTTTGGCTATTTGATTCCTTTTCTACTTTTGGATTTCATAGTAAATATCACCTCCTCATGGATGAATTTCTGAATGGACTTACCCTATAGTAGGTTACAAACTGGAAATTAGGTGACGTTCTCTGATGCTTCCTTTGTTGCAGCTCTCTGATTATTTCTGGATTTGTTGATTGCTTGTGTCTTAAGTCTGTCTCCCACCAGGCTACAGTGTCAGAGAGAGAAGGGCCATATCTGTCTTGTTCTCCCCTATGACCCCCGGTGCCTAGACTGTGGTTAGTACAAAGTAGATTCGAAAAATTATGTGTTTAATTGGTGTGTAAATGGAAAGCAATGTTATGGTCCTGTAGAATGGTTAACTTTAACATTTGTTTCAAAAAGTTGCTAGAGAAGTGAAACCAAGTTAACTATGAGGTCACTGTTAAAGCATTTATTGTTTGAAAGGGACCTGATTGAAAGTTTCAGAGTACTGGAGAAAGAAAGGAGACTATACAAACGGTAGAGCCGGCAAGGAGCATGCTGTCCTTCAAAACTGCAGTGCCACGGAGAGGTCAGGGGCGACAGGTCTTTCAGGTCATGGGCTGTCTGATGTTGCGATCATGGTTTCTTGGCAAAGTTTTAATACTCCAAGACAGATCCCTCTTTCCACCCAGCTCCTCTTTTGGACAGCTCCTCTCTGACTCTCTCATAATCTTCTTTTCACCTCCAAGCAGTCATACTAATTAAAAATCCACTCAGAAGGTATTTGGCGTCAAACAAGATAATCTACCACTCCGAGCCTGTTTTCCTCCTCTGTAAAATGGGTATGACAGTTCCTACCTAGAAAGGTCATTGGAAGGATAAAAGGATAGTGAAGGCAAATGCTTGACACGTCCTGAGATTGATAAATGCTATTTGCATTGTTATAAGACTGTATTATTTTAAACCACACTGTGCAAATCTGGTGGGGAATTGAAATGCTCATCTTAACAACAAATAGTTTTGGAAGTTACAGGTTGAGTATCCCAAATCCAAAATCCAAAAGGCTCCAATATCGGAACATTTCTGAGCTTTAACATGATCACACAAGTAGAAAATTCCACCATGACCTCATATGACAGGACGCAGTCAAAATGCAGTCAAACTTTGTTTCATGCACAAAATTATTAAAAGCAGTTTATAAAATTACCTTCAGTCTATGTGTGCAAGGCACATATGAAATATAAATGAACTTTGTGTTTATACTTGGGTCCCATCCTCAATGTATCTAATAATATATATGCAAAGATTACAAAATCTGAAATCTGAAACACTTCTGGTCCCAAGCATTTCACATAAGGGATATTCACCCTTATAAAAAAGTTACAGTAGATTGTAAGGTCATTGGAGGTGATATTGTACTTAATTTATTTTCATCATCATATTTTAAGTAAGGACCACCTACTTTCAGATCTTTAGATTGACATACATTTCACATACAATTACATTGAACACAATTTATCTTTTCTTTTTTTTTTTCAATGATTCTTAAAGGCATTTTGGAAACTTGTAGTGTCTCTAGGTTTTATTATGAACTCCAGTTAACATTTTGGTATTGCTGTTTAGAAGTATTGATTCGTCTGGAAGTATTGAGTCTGGAAAACAACACCTACCTATTCACCTTTTCTCATTCCTTACTACAAAACATAAAAATTGCCTGTTTGAAGCCAGGCTAGGTGGTTCATGCCTGTAATCTTAGCACTCTAGGAAGCTGAGGTGGGAGGATCAGTTGAGCTCAGGAGTTCACGACCAGCCTGATCAAGAGCCAGACCCTTTCACTACTAAAGATAGAAAAAACTACCCGGGAATGGTGATGGGTGCCTGAGGTCTCAGCTACTGGGGAGGCCAGCTGAGACAGAAAGATGGCTTGAGCCCAGAAGTTTGAGGTTGCTATGAGCTAGGCTGAGGCCAAAGCACTTTAGCCTGTTTAACAGAGTGAGAGACTCTTGTCTCCAAGCAAAAGAATTTTTTTCTTTTCTTTTTTTTTTTTTTTTTGCAAAAGAATTTTTTTTTCTGTTACATTAAATGCACACTGGTTTACCTCTACCAAATCCCATCTCTACTTGGTTGCCTTCTCGGGGTGAGGACTGTCTTTCCCAGGCTTGTGGCTGGGAAGTAAAGGAACTGGCCGTGTCAGGAACATCAATAGACGGAGCCCAGGAGCCACAGTCAGTGGGGCTTCCACAAGCTTATTTCCCATAAAGGACCAAAAGTTGTCCCAAGTCATTCACATTTCACATCGGACCATTTTGGGGAGTAACAAGGACAGAGTAGATCAATTAACATTTTTATTTTTTAAGTCATTCTTAAAGGACATTGTCAATGAATCCTCAAGTCAGGTTAAAGAGTAATATCAAATGTGATGACGGAATTGTTGAGGCAGCTTCTGTTGCAGTATTTATTGTGGGTATCATTTCTGTACTCAAAGCTTCTCATTTATTTTGCCTGTCTTTTAATTCAGTGAGTGTGATTTAGAGAAGCCAGTGCTCTGGCTTACAGTGGCATTGTCAGTCTGAATTTCAGATTTAATTCCAGCAGTGTGAGCCCGGAACGGTGGGCCAGCGCACTCCGCTTTGCCCCTAATTAGCTGAGAGAGCGTAGACAGCTGGCTCCCTGTCTCTCTGCATGCCCCGGTTTCCTCTCCTGTAAAATGGAACTATTCGCTTCTTATCTGAGGATTGTAATAATTAAAGGAAACTTCCTATAGATATGCAAAATAAAATGTTACTAGCGTGCAAATGCTTTTATTTTTATTTTAACCCAAATAAATATGCAGAATCAGGATGCGGTTTTCATCCTTATTGGCATCAGTTCATCATATTTCTAGGTGATGTATGTGGAAGTGATTATAGGTAATAAATATCTTTTTTTTTTTTAACTTATTGCAGAGGCAGTTTTTCCACTGTTAATGAGGGTAATTTGACTTGGTTGAAGGATTGCAGTTTTAAGAATTAATGCAGTAATCCAATTCAAAGATTTAAAGAGATCTAAGATTTTTCACAGGTCGCATGCTAGTGAATGTGCTCCTCTCACATAGCAAGCAGCTAATGGACTTGAACGCCAGTCTGTCATTTACTGTTCCCTCACTGCCTAGCAGCTTTGCCCTTGGTAGTGAGTATACTTTCCAAGCATTGCAGGTTATTTAGAAGTGTGGTATATTTGTAACACTTTCAAGAGATAGTATCCTATTTCCCATAGCCTCTAATTACTATAAAAACTGGGGTTATCTTTCTTAATTACATGTTTGAATCCTAATCTGCTAAGGTCTGAGGAATATCAGGCCCAGAGGAGCTGCCTTCTAGCCTTTCTTTTTTCAGAGGAGGGCCTTTTATTTTTTAAAATGTATTTTTAAAAAACTAATTCATGTATCATTGTATTCATACGTATAGGTTAATTCACGTGAATATAAAGGTTACATGCATCCTATTCATAACTTTCCATTCTTGATAATGACGTATCATTAACAGTTAACAATATTTTTGTAAAGGCTTATTTGTAAAGGATGTTGGAAACGCTTTTGTTTTCCCAATCCTATTATGTTCCTAAATATCAAAAATCCCATTTTGAGGCAATTAGAAGCATTTGCTTCTTCCTCCACGTGTGTTCTCCAGACAGTGTCACCATTCTGCACACACAGGAACCTTTGTTCCGTAATTAGAAAAAGGACTAGAGCTCATTAATTGTGGTTCCAAGTGGTGTCTGCTCGAACACTGAGGCAATAATGCATTACTAGGGAGATCCAGCCTAAATCTGGGAGGCTCTCCACAGTTCTAAGAACTGTGAAAAGATAAATAAATAGCCAAGGGTCCTTGTCCTTAAGGGCCTGGCCAGCCGCTCATCAATTTTAAAGCCAAAGAGATTTCTGTACT
This sequence comes from Nycticebus coucang, assembly GCF_027406575.1. Lineage (NCBI taxonomy): Eukaryota > Metazoa > Chordata > Mammalia > Primates > Lorisidae > Nycticebus > Nycticebus coucang. The sequence continues at coordinate 26,711,035 of NC_069787.1, forward strand.
CGCTGGAGAAGAGAGAGGGGAGAAGCCACTACTTGTACAGAAATCTAGAACTTTACCTTTATTAAAAGCCCATGATCTTGCAAAACAAAACAAAAACAGAGGCTAGGCTCTGGTGGCTCACGTGTAATCCTAACACTCTGGGAGGTCAAGGCTGGTAGAAAACCTGAGCTCAGGAGTTTGAGACCAGCCTGAGCAAGAGCAAGACCCCATCTCTACTAAAAAAAAAGAAAAAGAAAAACTAGCTGGTGTTGTGGCAGGCACCTGTAGTCCCAGCTACTTGGGAGGCTGAGACAAGAAGATTGCTTGTGCCCGAGAGTTCCAGGTTACTGTGAGCTGTGATGCCATTGTACTCTACAGAGGGCGACAAAGTGAGAATCTGTCTCCAATAAATAAACAAATAACCAACAAAACAGGTCAGAAATCTCCATTGGAGTTTTTGATATGCTAGTGGGCACCATCTAGATACATTTAGATGTTATTGAAATTGGATGAATTGTTGGCAAACACAATAGAATGTTTTCTGGGCTAATTTTCACTGCTGGCATTGGGCATCAGAAGAGTTGCAAGGGTTTTGAAAGCTTAAACTCCCAAACTGCATTGGCAAAGCCTCAGGCTGCATCAGTTATCAACAAAGAGCCCTAATTTCCACAACAAGAACGGGCATTTCTCCAGCCTCTAGGAAACTTCATTCATCTAATATCCCCAGAAATATGAACACTGCAAATGGTGGACCCACCTCACTGGTCAAGATCCCGGTTCCAGCAGCAGAGAAGTGAGCACACGAGTGAAAAATCTCAGACTACATGCATGGTGTTTTCTGTATCTTGGCTGGGCAGGCAAAGAAGCACTGAAATAATAAAGGAACCAGAAGAATAGAGCAAAATGTCAGTTTAAAAGCCAGAGGTTGGAAATATGGAGCACTTAAAGATCAGTTCGTTTTCTCTTTGGGTTTGTCCAGTTGGATCACTCTCTGGAAGGAAAAGGACTGAGGGGCCACTAGGTAAGTCTCAGATCCTCTCCCAACACCCCACGCACCAGCTCCCTCCTCATTTCTTGCCTTTTCCTTCCATCCCTGCCAAAGGATAAATTGCCCTCATCCTGCTAATGCTGATGGAAGACATTATTAACAAAAGGGAGTGCTTCTTAAAGGAAGCTGAAATCTGGCAAGTGGAGGCATGACACCCTTATGCAGATAGTCACATAGGTCAGAAATGGCAAATAAGGAAACAAATACTTCCTGAAATGCTCTGCCATTTAAAGAGACATATCTAGCTTGCAATATATATGTACGCACACATATATTTTCCCTCTACCAGTAATCTTTTTTTAATGTTGTATTTCTCAGGGAAAGAAAAATAGATTTTAAAATGTAAAAACCTGTTCTTCAATTGAGTATGCAAAAAATCTCATTGCAGTATTTATTCTAAACCTGCTCTCGTAATGTTCAGTCAAGGAGAAAACAGCAAAAAACAGTTGTTGATGGACTTAGCACAGAACTGGATTAAATAAGCATTAGTCTACTGAAGCTGATTACAGGAATATGAAAATGCAGTATCTTAATGGTACATATTTTTATGTGGCAGCTAGTTGCCTTTCATTTTGCAGCTAATATGTCTATTCTTATGAGTCATTTACTTCTTTAATTACCTTTTGCAGGCAAGGCACCATGGTATATTAATGTGAATGATTTTTACTGCCAGTTTATCATACAATGCCCCAGAAGTTGAAAAGCGTAATTGACTTGGAAGAACAGCTCATGAAGGAAACAATATTTAGTGGACAGTTTTCCTTGTACTCTCTGTTGACGTTTATGAGTTTACACTATGCTAAAGGAGTAATAAACACAATTTTCTTTCAATAACAGGAAAGGGTAGCTTCTAAAATACATTTGTGGAAAACACACACTTGTTCATTTCTTGAATAATAAAAAAATAACGCATTTTCAGTGATAAGACTTCTCAGATTGCCAATTGAATTAAACCTTTGAAGGTACATTTATAACCTGTCTCAGAGCTTTAGGAGGTATTAGGGTTCATGTGATTGCATTGATTTAATGAATACTTAAATTGTATACAGATTGGCGTAAATCACCTTTACTTCTAGATGTGGGTGGGACTATTTGGTACTGTCTTCTCAACTTCTCAGAGAAGGGAGAGCAGGAAGGGAACTTGGGAATTGGGAATGGTCTGAGGAAAGATTTCCTTTGGGAGAGAGGGCAAGTCTGACAGTACACATTGGGAAAATGATGCTTTCATCAATACAGTTCCTTAGGCACTGTGGCCTTTGAATAGTTAAAGAGTTGGGTGGGTTGTTGCTGTTTCAGAGTCTGGAAAGTTACCTTTACTTGGGCAGTTTTGTTTTCACCATCCCTTTACACAATTTCCTTGTCCCTAAGCTGGTTCACTGGCTCTGGGCAGGCCTTAGTTTGGCACATTGGTTTAGATGGAGTTAAACTTTTCACAGTTTTCTGGATTGTTTGCAGTTCAGTCCTTTGCAACATAATGAAAGTTTTCTAGCCATCTGTTGTTAAGCTGGCGGTGAACAAGGCCAGTATATCCAAACAAAGTTCTGGCCTGCTGTAAACTGAACCTGTCAGTTTAGCATAGCTTTGCTGACCCTTCAAGGAAATGCAGCAGCCCTTGGTACCAGGCACTCAGCACTTAGAACTTTCACAGGGGAACTGTTTGGGGGCTAGTGGGTAGCCTGTTTACTTTTTCCCTCTGTGTTCCTGTCACTGGCTTGAACTAGTTTATATTAATACTTAATCTTTAAATGGATACTCATCCCCCATTCTTTTTTAGGGGGTGGGGCATTACTTCTTAATAAGGGATTATAACTTCTAGAACAAGGTCTGAGTGTCTATAAATGTGTGTGAGGTGGCTGTGATGGGAAAGGACGTTCTGTGCTATTATTTTCATTTTTTTATTTTGTCTTTCATTGTTCTAGGGAAATTATGAGAAAGCTCCTATATTTATTACTTAGCTTATCTAATTAAATTTTTGTCACAGCTTTAAAAAGGATTTTTTCCTCCTTTCTTCTGTATTTGGTATTTTATCATCAGAAGTTCATACACAGCATAGCTTAGCAGAGCAGCAGTTAGACATTACTCCCTGCTGTGCGGTATTACCTGCTTCTCTGTTCTCATTTACAAGGTGTAGCTATTGCTTTAAATTGCCCAGCTTAACCTTAAAATAATTTCATTGTTCTGTGGTATTTTTTCATTCCGTCGTAAACATTTAATTCTTATTTTCTGCTCAGTACTGCTTCCTTGGTTATATATGAAATATTCCTATATATCCAGGTCCTTGAGAATATCCATCTATCCCTAACACCCGTCTAGACCTGCCCCCGAACTTTGTGGGTTTCCTTTTGTTAATGACACCTTGTGGGTGATGATAAGTCATTGCCTTAGCTTTGTTGTCATGTATTTCCTGTCCAGCTTTGGTTATATCTGTGCGCTGTTAAGGGAGGCCCTTGCTAAACCTCTGTGTCCATCCAAGTCATTAAAATATCCACTGTTGTCGAATAACTATTTGGGCCACTCTCAGAGTCACTTTAGCCTCTCTAAGAAAGAAGCAGACCCCAGTCCCACACAGCCACGAGGTTAAAAAGAAAAACAAACAACAAAAAAAAAAACCCCAAAAACCAAACCCACGAACGCCTGTCCATTTGTCTAAAGCACCAATCTGAGAAGGTTTGGGCTTAACTTCAACCGCAATCAAGGAATATACAAAGGTCAAGAATTCCATAAATGGGGGCAGACGAAGCCAAGAACAGGCAGGAGACACAAGCCTTCCCCTTTAAGGGACAAGGATTATTCCAGGAGTGAAAAATATTTAATTCAAAATTTAAATGAGTGCACTTACTTGAAAATACCATAGAGTCATAATCTGTTTGTAAGGTGACTGACATATAAAGTGCTTTTTTGTTGTAAAGTTTAAAAAAAAAAAGTATTCAGGGTAGAGTTTCGGGTGTAAAATGTCAGGTGCAGTGTAACGTACTCAACTCCAAGAGTCAAGCAAATAACCTTGGTATTTAGGACACTGCCTTTTAAGAACATGAAATTGAAATTGTTTTGTTGTGCGTCCTTGTATTTATTTATTTATTTATTTTTGAAGGAGGACTACATTAAGAGGTCACCTATTAGCTGTGTTTTTGCTGTCTAAAACTCAGCCTTTCTGTCTATTAAAATCAAACCACTGTGTAAACATTCCAGTGTTGTTCTTGGTCTCTACAATGGCCATGGGATCAGGTTTCACCTGCCTGCACATCTTCAAGCAATTAGAGCAATTAGCGCGAAGCCATTTCACATTCAAGGATTCAAGGTCTATGGTGACATTCAAGTCCAGGAGAAGTCTGAAAGGGAGAGGAGGAAGAGGCCCAGAACAAGACTACTATTCCGTGGCCCTGAGCAGACAATTTCTCTTTTAAAAATGGTAGCTCTTTGATGATGTTATTATGAAGTTTTTAAATGACATATCAAAAGTTGTTTATATCACAAAAACCCAGCCATCATTTAATTACACTAATGAAGGTCTTTATACGTGGCAGATTTTTTTAAAAAAGGACGTTTAATGGCCATGAGAAATAGAATGTTGCTGTTCCCTGCATCACAGTGGTGGCAGCATTTTTTGCAGAGGAAGAATATATTCCATAATGTATAAGGGGATTTGCATTTCTCTTTTCACAGTAAACCTCCCTATGTTTGGGGTAAATGTAACAATTACAGCAACATGGAATATTTAGTTGGGAGATTTCTGGAGTAAGTGTTGAAAGCAACTATATTTGTTTGCTTTTTTTTTTTTTAAGGTTAGAGAAGAACAGTGGCAACTTTAACAGATTGAACTAGTATAGTTTAAAGAAAAATCAACTTGAGCATATCTGATAAGTGAACAGGCATGACAGAAAGTATCTTTTCCGTTTAAAAACAGTCTGAGAATCTAATAGGGCTTTTGTTTGTTTGTTATGTTTGTTTTTTACATTTGTAACTTAGTTACCCAGGAATCTTGTTTGCACAAGGCAAATCCTAAACTGATTACAGCTTTTTAAATTGGTTTGTACATTTTAAAATCCATATTTTACTCTTGGTTTATTATGCAAAAAAGGAGGGGAGGCACTAATTTTAAAAAATCCTAGCATGCTGCAAAAGAAAATCTTGCTCTGCAGTCCCAGAGGGTGTTCGCAATCAGGAATAACCGCAGGCTAAATTATAATGTGGAATTCTGTTGCCCTTTAACCTGATGCTGCCTGTTTCCATTCAGTGTTTGTTAACAAACACCTCTAAGTAAAAAATTGTTAGGAGAATTACTTTTTTTGTTATATGCACTGACTTTAATTAAAATAAGAGGCTTTACTTCAAAAAAAAATGAATTGTATGCCTCTATGAAAGTTCTTGCAGTAATTCCTTTGAGGCTTTACTAGGTGTTGGCCTAGAAGCTACTAGATGTCCACCAGTCACATGTTATCTGCTGTGCGAGTGACTGAGGCTGGAGCTTTTGTGTTCATTCAGTCATAAGCTACTTTAGGGAACTGGACTGCTCAGAGCCCTCTAGCCCCCTGGCAAACTACTAACAGCCCTTCTGTTGAAAGGTGGTTTTCCTAACTGCCCGTGTCCACGGTGCCCAGGCTGTGTGCCTTTCCATACTACCTCTCAGACCAGCTGCAGGGATGCTAATACAATGCTGCATGTTGGACACCGAGGGAGGTAGGAGTCTGCCTTTCCTCTGCTCCTTGCAGATGGATTGCTCAGAAATCATTTGCTGGACCAGCTGAGTAAGAGAGGAACATTTGCATTGGATACTCCACCCCTCCTAAAAACGTGGAGAGGCAGGCATGGGGGCCCTGTGGGGCTCAGGAGGGGAGAGGAGCCAGTAAACCAGATCCTTGCCTTTCCCACCCCCAGCCTTGTCCTCTCTTTCTATGATCTGCCTTTTGAACTGTTTTTGTGGCTGATCAGTTCCACCTAATATGTCTCTTGATTTCTGCTATTGTAATACTCAGGCGACATGCTGTTCTCTTCATTTTTATAAGCTTTAGATGCTTCTGCCTGTCATATTCTGGCGGTTTATCTTCAGCGTCTGGATTTGCTTTCAGACTTGAATGTCTATCAAGCTGCCATTGCTTTGAATGTGAGATCAAAAGAAGATGAATTCCAGTAAAAAATTTCCTTCTATGAAGAAAAGATTGGGGCCTATGTAAACATCCCACTGACAGCTTCCAATGAGTTATTTTAGCCGAGTATTAGCACCTGGATGACAGACAGTCCAGCATTCCACGCTAAATAACAAATCAGTTGCTTCCGTGGCAGAAGAGCATTGCCGTAACAGCAATACACTTTCGGAAGGAATACTTTTCTTCCTCCTTTTTTTTTTTTTTTTAATTGAATATGGCTGTTCAACCTTCATCCTATTTTTCAAACTGACTTGCTGTGCCTTCAGTTTACTTTTCTTTACAGTATCTGTCAAGTTACTGCAGTGACAGAAGACAGGAGTTTGATAATTACTTTGGGGTGGATTAAGAAGTGTTCAAGTAGGTAAACTAGGCATCTTGAGATAAACAGGTAGTTTTGGTTGATGGCAGAGAAGGGAAAGGAAAACATAAAGGAAACGCAGCCAAAGCAAGACACACATCATATCCCTAGAATGCGGGATGATGTGATCTTTAGAAATATATGTGACATAATCCTCCAAAGTCTAAAAAATCTGAACATTCTTTCTTCCTTTCTTCTTCTTCTTCTTTTTTTTAAAGCATCCTGCCTATGTAAATGTCACCACAAAAATATCTCCAGAGCAGGTTTCCCGAAACCCTGTTGGTGTGTATTTGTCTGCGTGAATGAGCTGTGTTTGGCTAGGGCTTGGTCTAGCCAGGGCACACTGCATGTGCTGTGTCGCTGCCTGCAGACCTGGAAGGGTTGAGGTACGTGTGGCATTAATAGATTGCTTTAAGTGCTAAATGCAACTTTAAAAATTACCTGCAAGCTCGAACTGATCTTTCAACTTTGAAAGTGAAGAATTACTTGAGGAATTCTTGTGGTTTCTTTGTCATTTAGTGAGAGCCCGGCCAGCTACTGTGGAGGCAAACCTCAGGGAGGCTTGCCTACAAAGGGCAATGTTCCAGTGTGTTTTCTCCTCGAGTGTGCTTCAGCCACACAGCACTTCCTGTTTATTCAAACATCTTTTTTACCACTCGGCAACCCCCGCTTCACAGAAACAGCCAGAACCCATCTACAGCAAGAAGACGGAAATCCAAAGGCAGACAGTGCGAGCTCCCTTCGTCAAACTCTGCATTTTCTCTGTAAGTGCCCAGAGAGAAAAAAAAACATTTTTGCTGGGTTAAACTTTTAAGCTAGGGAGCTGTTCTTGCGCGGACATTCTCTGAAGGGCAAAATAAGATGATCCAACTTGTTTACTGGGTTTTTTTTTCTCTCTCCTCTCCCACTCCCCCACCCTCCCACCAATGGCTTTTTTTTGCTTTTAGAGATTTGAGGTGAACAACCGGTTCCTTCTAACTTCTTGCTTAATTCCACTCTTGCTCTCAAATGTGTCTTTGGATATAATCAGCTAAGCAAGCAGCTGGGTGTTGTCAGGGTATAGCCTGAATGTAGATTAGAACCTCTCTCTGCTTCTTGTGACGTTGTTTTGTGTTCCATCCTTTTTCTTTCTGTGATCACAAGTATTCAGAGAATATGGGGATGGTGCCTTTGTAGTTCTGTGTTTACGGAATTGTCCTCTGATGTTTTGCATCATGCCACCGTCACCGTTTGTGAATCGGTCTTGATAATATTTGTACCAATTTCATGCCAATAAAAGTCAGACTGCTGAAACACGCATGGTCATTATCTCATTCATATCAGTATTGTTTAAATGGAGGGGGCTGCACAAGGAAAGAGAAAGCCTGCCTCACTTTCGGGGATGGTTGTTAACTTTGATGTTGGGAGGCTCTTTACAAAATTCTCATTGTGGGTAATTAGTATGGCAGGGAAAACCCTCAGACTCCAGCTGCCCCTCTGCTCTGTGTGGAAGAATGAGGTAACTGCTCCTCTCAGTCCTTTCTGTTGAAATGACTTTTTAAACACATGGTTTGGCATTTTTTAAAAGGTTCCACCTTTTCCTGTCTATAGTCACTCCTCTTGCCTCTCTCCCCTCCCTCTGCACCCCCCAAAACCCTGACTCCTAACCTCAGTGTAATTGGTAAGCCAGGTGTTAATTTTGGAATAGACAGGAAATGGAAAATTAGCTCTTTTGATCTTAAGGGAATTGTTATTACTTTGAATTTTGTTCGTTAGTTCCCAGACAAAATATCCTTAAATTTTAGCATCTAAAACAGTGTTTATCAGAAGAGAGAAAGAAGTATACTCTGTACTTGTCCAAACCTCTAATGGAAGGAATATTAAAATATATAAAATAAGTTTGTGTATTTGTCTTGGTGTATATATATATATATATATATTACTGTGGCTGTGATAGCTTTTTGAATGTTCAGAAGTTATTCTCCTTTGCAAAAAAAAAAAATATATATATATATGAGATGTTTGTGACTGCCTTAAGGACAATTTGTTTAACAGTAGGAGTAATTGCAGAGAAAATGGAAAGAGTGACTAGAGGTATTTACTCAGATGTTAGTGTAGGTGTGGGGGCTGAAAACTCAGTGTGGGAACAGTGGGCTGCTTTTCTTGGTATCTCAGTCTATTTGATGACCATCAAATTTCCCAGCTCGCTGGTTTTGTTTTTTCTGGATGGCATGTTTGATTATTTATCAGAAGGGGAAGGGAGTAGCTGAAGCAAATAAACATGTGACCAAGTTCTGTTTTGTTTTCCACTCAGAAAGCCATGCCCTTTAACAGATATACAGAAAATAATAAATGCATTGTTTTATGATAAGAGGAAATTATATGTGTCCTTTTTTCTTTTGAAGGCAATTGAGTTAACCCTTAAGGCTCAGGAGCATTTTTTACCTTCTGAGAATTTGCCAGGCTTTCCCTGAGAGAATCAGCATATGGTTTTATGGGGTAGGATTTACTAGGATTCATTTGTTAGTGGTTAGGCTTTTTCTAGATACTTTGCTGAGCTATGCCTGCCTCAATGGCGCTACTTTATGGGGGTGTGTGTCTGAAATAGCAGCACCATTGGACAAGTCAGTAACTCTTACAGTTTTGTTGAAGGCTTATTCTGATTTTAGATCTAATGCCTGTGGCCAGGGTATGGCATAATTTATTAGAGGACCAGTATTTTGTTCCTCTTTTTACAGGTGCTGTAATGCAGTGAGTCTACTTATGCATCTGTGTCCCTCAAAAAAAATACCTCATCTTTAACATTCTGTCATCTGTCTCACAATTCAGGTTGTCATTATCTCAGGCCAGCTCTTCCAGAGGCCAGGGGAAAGGCTCAAATCTGTGAAATCTAAGTTTAAAAGAAGTAAACCAAAATATATGCTTTTAAAAAAATTCTCAGGCGGCATTTGCACGGCTGAGTGTGGACATTCCTTCTTGTTACACAGGCAGTCTCCACTCTGTGTGCACACACTGGCACATTGCTTTGAAAACCAGAACATGGTTTTCTATAGGAGCTTTTTTTACTTATACACATCTTGAAAAAAAAAAAAACAAAAACAAACTGATGTGCACAATCCCAGCACAGTGCTGGGTCCAGTCACATCAAGCCCCATAAATCACAGCTGAAAATCTGTTTCGTTGCCTATATTATTCTGGAATGTAAGTTGAAACTATGCACACACAGAAGGGATTCCCTCTCCGTTGACTATATAAGGGAATGGTAGAACAGAGGTTCAGACACAGTGCGGCCCCCACCCATGTGGCCCTGCATGTATGTCACTGAGGGGCGGCCTTACCCTTGAGAGGACCGTGATGGAAACAGCAGCTTTTCTGCCTCCACTGTTGTGGTCTTGGGCGACTCTAAAAAGGCAGTTGGGTCGGCTAATCCTACAGTATGTAGAGCCCTTTGTCTGCAGAAATCAAAGTGCCTGACTAACATTAACTCATTAATGCTCAGAACACCCTAAGGACATAGGTAGGCTGCAAAGATTATCCCATTTTTGAGGTGGGGAAAAAGTCTTGTTGTTAAAATCATTTCTAGTTTCCGGGTGTGTCTGTATTTAATGCTCAGGCTAGACCTGGAAGGAGTATGACCAGGAGATCATGAGAAGAGTTTTTCCTGTGACATAGTTAGCTCTGACCACAGGCAGTCTCATGAGAAAGTGTTTTACCCTGAAGAAGCTGGACTGGAAAATGTAGCTAGTGTGTGATGCTGGTGCTGGTGGGAGGGAGGAGATGGTAAAGACTAATCATGCTTAATGTTAATCTCTTTAGCGGCAACATTTTCTAAAGATACAGCATGGGCTGAAAGTTCTGATTTTTGTTCTGTTTCACTTTAACCCAATATATTCTTTGTAAAGGAAGAGACACAGCAAAGTAAGACAGAAGTCGCAGCATAGCTGCATGCTTTGGGGCAAAGTAACTGAAACGTTCTCTTGACCCTAGATGTTACTCTGATTCTTCAATTCTGGAGGCCATGGGCCTCCTCCTTTCTGTGGTCACTAAGCTTAGTGTAAAAATTAATCAGGGACCTTTTGCTTTTCTGAGTTTTTTTTTTTGTTTGTTTGTTTGTTTGTTTGTTTTGTTAAAAGCTTTTCCAGAAGACAGTAGAGTAAAGTGGTGGTTTTGGACTGGTTTTCTTTTTTTTTGAACCTGAATATAGAAATTAGATTTGAAAAAAATTTTTCTACTCAAAACATGCTTTTGATTTCAAAAAACAATTTTCAAAAGACCATGAATAATGATTTCCCCAAATGCTGACAGTGTGTCATGGTTAGGTAATGATATCACACTTGATTTTTTTTCTTTTTCTAATTTATCTATGTATTTTTCATGTGTTCTGCCATGACCTTATTACTTTTGTAATCAATAATCATTTATAAAGCACTTTTAAAAATCACTTGTTACAGAATGGGTATTGAGCTTCAGACAATACACTTTACATGTATTAACCGTGACATAGGTATTGTTATTTCCTTCCATTCTTGCTGATGAAGAAACTAAGGCACAGAAAGGTGAAGTAACTCATTCAAGGTCACACCGCTAGCAAATGGTGGGGCTGGGCTTCAAATCCAGGCACAGTGACTGGTGGGCACTTAACCAAGTACATATGCTGCGTCTGTAGAAATTCATGAATGTCTTTTAAAGCAAACTTCTATTTCTCTGGAATTTCTGTGTTTCTCTCAAGGTCAGTAATCCTTCCCCCCCCCCCCCCCAACACACACACCCAAGGAATCCTTAACTTCTTGAAGACTGGAGACTCAGGTTCCACCGTATAGTACATTTTGGTTACTGGAAGTTCCAAAGATCATTATCGCTCTCTGAGTATAACTCTGTGAGCACAACTGTGCATCAGATGAGCACAGTTTTGTTTTTAATCGCCCATTAAAGTAAGTGTTTCTAATTCCTTGACTAAACCAATCAAATCTGTGTGTTCCTTTTGCTGTAATCTAAATCCACCATAGGATCTAATCTTTCCAAAATTCACTACAAAGTTACCTTTGTGTGTGGTTTAGATTTACTGAATATATTCTAAATGTGTCAATTTTTTTTTTAATCTGCCATGTCAGGTGAGTAGTGCTGCTTCCCTGTGAATGGAACAATTCTCAATCCTTGGATCTGTGGATCAGCAACTGTTTTGTTTATACTAAGGTGCTAAAGTACAGCAAAGTGACTCTATCCAGGCCTTGTGACCTTGGCCACATTACACGAACTGTCTGTTTATGTGAAGCAGTTGAGAAGCAATCTAGATACACAGTTGTCATTCAGCGTTAGTGGTCATTTTCCTCATCAGCAGCAGCATCCTATCAGTATCATCATCCCTTCTAGCTCACTAATTGGCCTCTTAGGCAGACATTCCTGCATTTGGGAATTGGCAAGGTATCAAGAGAGGGTTTGGTGAGGAGCATAAAGAGTCATATTTGCTCGAATACCTTTGGCAGTGGAAGGAGCCAGGACTATCAGCTGCAAATGGTCTGTGGGATTGCAGGTAAATCACATAACCCCGGCCTGCCTTTTACAATGAAAGCTGACTGCCTTAGATTCCTCTGGGCTTAACAGAGAATGCTGCAATTTTTCTTAGTGTTCCCGCGAAGGAGATGACCAGTAGTTTGAGATCACTGGGAAAAAAAGAATCTTTGCTTTCCACTGACAAAATGTATTATTTCTCATATGCATGGGGCAATATATTGTGCCTTACAGAAATAGTTTCCATTTACTAAATGACTTACATGTAGCAGATTCTGTGCTAAGGACTTGACGTGCATATCTCACATAATCTTTACAATTTAACCTCTCTGGCCCTGTGTTTCCTTATCTGTTAACTGAACGTAATAATGCTTCAAAGAATCATGATAATTCAATGAGATAATGAATCTGCTGTGTTTAGTACTTGTCTAGCAATAAACACTAAAAATAAAAATTGTAACTTTTTAATTATCTTTCTAATCCTCGATGACCAGAACACTTTTTAATAATGCAGTTACCATCCTCACCACTACCACAAACAAAAAAGAAAAAGAAAAAAAATGTAATTATAACAGATTTTGTGAGGGCTAGAAATCCTACTGGACCCGAAAGCTGAGCCAAGTGAGTCAGGAAAGGTAAATCTAACGTAGATGAAGGTGGAGAGTTAGATACAGGTGTCCAGATGAACAAACTGGACTTTGGTGAAATTGCAAAAAAATAGAAAAATATGTACTCTCTTAGCTCTGCCTTTCCGTTATTTGCCATCATGAAAAGTTCCTTTTGAAATAAATCTCACCTTTACTCAGCTTAAGCATGGAATGGAGGGAAGAGGGGACTTGTCCAGGTTGGAACTTAAAGGAGGGCTGGGAATCAAGGGATGATGGTGACATCGGTATTTCAAGAGAAGATGGATGAACTCAGATAGCCAGAGAGGTGAAAACACCGTGTGAGAGAGAACAGAGATAGCTAGGTTTGTGGATTCCTTCCTGTCTGCCTGGCGGGGTTTGCTAGCACACAGTGAAAACACAGGATGCTGCCACAGGGAGTCAGATGCAGTGCTGGTCTCTTGGGTCTGGGGATGTCAGAGAACACTGCTGCTTGGAAGAACTGGATTGTGAACAGAGTTTTTATGGAAAGGTAGAATTTAGATGGAGAAGATACTTGGATGCCTCCTAAATGTTGTCAGAGAACAGGCAGATTTGCAGATACGGTCCTGGCCCACAGAGTCCTGAGAATGGAATGATTTGGCTGAGAAAAGCAAGTCTTTTGTGTGGGTAAAAGAAGAGAGATTAAAGTTAGAAGATGTGACACCATGAAAAGTGTTTTCCCTTCATTCTGGAGGCAAAAGGACCCATAGTCATTCATGCATTTTTGGCTCTGTAGGGCTGCATAGCTACTTGCAAAGATTACCCGGTCATTGTTGGGTCTAATCAGTGACCTTGGTACAATGTTGAGTATCAAGTTCTCACTACACAATATTTGTTTGTTTTGTTTTTCCATCCTAGTGACTTGCTAGATTTCGTGACCTTGGGCAAAACACTGAACTTCACAATCTCTGTCTGTATTGAATCAGGAATTATAAAACTCCCCCCCCCCTTAGAGATGCAGGGAGCAAGAGATGAAATAATTAATGTAGAGTAATTAGCTAGCACAGTGCCTGGCACGCGGTAAGCAACTCCACATGTGGTTTTCATTTTTTATTTATTTATGTATTTTTTGAGACAGAGTGTTACTATGTCACACTCAGTAGAGTGCTGTGGCATCACAGCTCACAGCAACCTCAAGCTCTTGGACATACGCGATTCTCTTGCCTTAGCCTCCCACGTAGCTGGGACTACAGGTGCCCGCCACAACACCTGGCTGTTTTTGTTTTTGTTTTTGTTTTTTCCGTGGCCGTTGTTATTTAGCAGGCCCAGGCTGGGTTCGAACCTGCCAGCCCAGATGTATGTAGCTGGTGCCTTATCCACTGAGCTACAGGCGCCGAGCCTATGCGTGGTTTTTAATTTAGGATCTTTCACGCAAGGAGGTTATTATGCTACATTTGTCCCAGTGTTTCTTTTCTTTTCTTTCTTTTTAATTAAATCATAGCTGCGTACATTAGTATGATCATGGGGCACCATACGCTTGGTTCATAGACCGTTTGACACATTTTCATCACACTAGTTAACATAGCCTTCCTGGCATTTTCTTAGTTATTTTGCTAAGACCTTTACATTCCACATTTACTAAGATTTACATATACCCTTGTAAAATGCACCACAGGTGTAATCCCATTAATCCCCCTCCCTCCACCTACTTCCCCTCTCCCTCCCCTCCCTTTCCCCCTTCTCCCTATTCTTAGGTTGTAACTGGGTTATAGCTTTCATGTGAAGGTCCTAGATTAGTTTCATAATAAGGGTGAGTACATTGGGTACTTTTTCTTCCATTCTTGACACACTTTACTAAGAAGAATATGTTCCAGCTCCATCCATGTAAACATGAAAGAGGTAAGGTTTCCATCTGTCTTTAAGGCTGCATAGTATTCCATGGTGTACATATACCACAATTTATTGATCCCCAGTGTTTCTATATGCTCCTTATTTCTTAAATTTTTACTCAGGTATAATCTTTTGCTATTTGCAGTAAACTGCTTTAAGAAGTGTAAATTATTAAAGAATATTATGATTCCACCCTCCCCACCCCCCACCCCCACCCCCATCTAATATTTGGCCAAGGGTGAGTTGATTGACTTTTTGGATTTTTATTTTTGTTTGAGCCTTTTCTGTCTTCCCATTTCTTTTGTATTCTATCTCTGCTGGAATGTTGCCTCAAAGTCATTTTCACTCTTTGCATCTTTGCCTAAAATTCAGGCAAGAGAACGAAGGTACTTTGGGAAGCAAAACATTTATAGGTGCGAATTGCTTCTTAGGGCATCCTGAGTCTGAGTATGTGTGACTTATATTACAAGAATAAAAGGAATACAACATCATATTTGTTTGAATGGGAATAGGTTCAGTGTTACTAGTAAAATCATGGAAAAGCCTCCATTATTTTTAGCATAATTCTAGGCAGATCTTCCACAAGCTTCAAAATTAGCAAGTCTCATTCCAAGGCACAAAAAAGTGTGAATCTGAATTATTCATAATGAGAGTTGCCGGGCTGCACCCTCATAAAAGGCAATAGCAGAAAACAGTGGGTTAATACAATGAGTTAATAGAACCCTTTGATTTATTTCTCCTCATGTCTGAGCCCCATTTTTTTAACCCTCAGGGACACAGAGAAGGACTGGGGTGGACTTATTTATTTTTAAACATAATCTAGTCTTAACCAAGGGGAAACGAGAGTTTGATGCACTATCCAACTTAACATTTTAGACATTTTCTGATAAACTTCACTCTGTTTTACTTCACTGCAATGCTAATGTTGCTTACAATCATAGCATCCCAGGCTGTGATCTTGTCAACTCTCCTGAGCTAAACAGGCTCAGGCTTGGGCAGTGCTTGAATGGAATTCCTCCAAAGACAACTCAGGTGCTGGAGACTCAGTGGTGGTGATTCAGAGTCTGGCACTGGCTCCAGAAAGGAGCAGCCAGCCAGTGCTTCAACAAGGTGGTTATAGGGCCCTGTGTTAATAGAAGTAGGAGTATGATGGTTTTGTTTTGTTTTTTTTCCTCTCTCCCTCTTCTAAGGGACTTCAAACAGACTTCCTGACTGTTTATAGCCATTAAACTTACTTTACCTGGTTTTGCAAGAGGATCACAGATCCGCCCCCCCCCCTTTTTTGTCTCATGAAAATTTTTATCTCTTACCTTCTTGGGTGGGAAGTGTCTTCTAAGTACCTTTTAAATAAAAGTGGCTACTCATAATTGCAAGTGAATACAGGGTTTGCTGAACCCCTTCCGTTTCCTAGGTGTCCTTGGGAGGCAGGGCATGTAGCAGTGCCTAGACCAGAAGGTCTAGGGCCTTCCGGTATCTCTGGGTCACTTCTCAATATCGTCACTGCCTGGGATGGCCTTTTAGCCCATAGCTTTAACACTGGCACATCATGATGTGATGTATGAACTCTGTTGCACAATTCTGTTCTCCCCCATCCCACTTATTCAACAAAATAAAAGAAAAAGCAAATATTGCTTTTTATGGTTTTTTTTTTTTTTTACTTTTTTTTGAGACAGAGTCTCACTTTGTCACCTTTGGTAGAGTGCCGTGGTGTCACAGCTCACAGCAGCTTCAAACCTTTGGGCTTAAGCAATTCTCTTGCCTCAACCTCCCAACTAGCTGGGACTTCAGGTACCCACTACAACGCCCAGCTATGTTTTGGTTGTTGCTGCATTTGTCATTGTTGTTTATCTGGCCTGGGCCAGGTTCAAACCCAGCAGCCTCAGTGTATGTGGCTGGCGCTGTAATCACTGTGCCATAGGTGCTGAGCCTATGTGGTTTTTTTTGTTTGTTTCTTTGTTTTTGAGACAGAGTCTCACTCTGTTTCCTTGGTAGAGTGCCATGACATCACAGCTCACAGCAATTTCAAACTCTCCAGCTTAAATGATTCTCTTGTCCCAGCCTCCCAAGTAGCTGGAGCTATAGGCGCCCACCACTACACGTGGCTAGTTTTTCCCTTGTGAGTAGAGATGGGTCTCGCTTTACTCAGGCTGATCTCGAGCTCTTGAGCTCAAGCAATCCACCTGCCTCGGGCTCCTAGAGCACTAGAATTACAGGTGTGAACCCCTGCATCTGGCCAAAAGCAAACACTGTCTTTCCTTTCCTAAGAATAGATACTCTAACAAATAAACTGCTGACCTTAAACAAAGAAAACATAACTCCCGGGCTAACTATGTATGCTCCTATTTTTCTGGTATGGGTTAAATTCTAAAGTAAAAAAGAACAAGGAACATATATAATAGGTATCATTGCAGTGATAACCCTCCCGCATGCATTACCAGAACCAGTCCTTGGCCTTCTAGGAACGGGGTGGCACAGCAGGTGAGCTGCGGGCAGGTGACGCTTCGTCTGTATTTGCAGCTGCTCCCCACACTGACATCACCACCTGAACGCCACCTCCACACCATTCAATTCTCATAGGAGCATGAACAGCACACGTGAGGGATCTAGATTGTTCTCTCCCTAAGAGAAGGCAAGGCCTGATAATCTGAGGTGGAGATGAAATGTGCTTAAATTTCATCCCCTGTCCCAGTCTCTGGACAAATTATCTTCCATGAAATTGGTCCCTGGTGCCAGAAAGGTCGAAGGACCCACTGCTTAAAGAATATAAAATCATGTCTGAGTGTATCTGTGAAATTTAGTGTTGGAAATAAATACAGAAAAGAAATGCAGGCTGGTGTGGGATGTGTGATCCGTGTACTGGAGGGAACACTTTGCTGTGGCCTTATCTCTGCTCCATCCCCACACACAGGGATGGCACCACCCATGACCCCCATGATGTGTCTCCTTCTGCAGTTAGGACAGTGATGACAGCAGAGAACTTTGACTTTCTTATTTCCTGTCCTTTCTGAACTTAACACACAAGGTTAGCATGGTTTAAGAGTGGAGTTTGCTCCAGTTTTTCTCCATGCCTATTTTGATACTGTCTCATAAACCTGCAAAGACTGTGGAACCTTTTAAGAAATCTCCACAAAATGCCCTACCTACATATGAAGTGTTATTGAAAGCTTGGTAAGCCTAGGATCCTTTGTCTAGCTGTCAGAACTCTGAGGATGCATGATGCCACCTAGAATCTTTCCCTTCTGGGTCACTGATTCAAATCCAGTATCCCAACGGATGTCAGGCTGTGCTGTCAGCTGTGCCTGCTTCTTTCTGGGGCTTTGAGTCAAGTGAATTTACTACCAATGACTGTTCAGAGTCCACCCCCTCAGTTGCAGTCTCATAGAGTAGATAGACCAAGCAGTGACATGTACAAAGAGGTGGTTCCAGGCTCTCTGATGAATGGTTTTTACCCCTGTTGTTTTTTACTTATGGCACCAGGAACAGACTTGATGGTCTGTTGTAGTGATTTCTTTCCTTGTGTATCTAGTATTTACATGGCCATTAGAATTAGAATCTCTCCGTGGGCATGTAGTCACTTACATCATTAGAGTCTCTTACCTTCCCATTGTCTTGTGATAACCAAGGGCTCCATTTGTAAAATATCATGATTTTTTAAAAAAATTCAGTTTGGAGAACCAGCTCCTTGGGAATGCTTGTTGATTCTGTAGCCACTGTCATTTATTTTTCTTTCTTTCTTTCTATTTATTATTTATTTTTTGAGACAGGGTCTCACTTTGTTGTCCCTGATAGAGTGCCGTGGCGTTACAGCTCACAGCAATCTCAAACTCTTGGGCTCAAGCGATTCTCTTACCTCAGCCTCCCGAGTAGCTGGAACCAGCTGTTTTTAGAGATGGGGGTCTCACTCTTTCTCAGGTTGGTCTCAGACTCGAACGCAAGCTCAGGCAATCCCCCCACCTCAGCCTCTCAGAGTGCTAAGATTACAGATAGGTGTGAGCCACTGTGCTTGGCCTCTTTCTTTTTCTTTTTTTTTTTTTTTAAAGTGACTCAAAAGACTTCTTTGTATGCTGCACTAGAATGATTGTTATGCTTAAAGCAAAGGGGTGATGCACTTTCCCTTCATATTCAGTCCTGTGTCTTAGAACAGAGTGATTGTCAGATTGTGTTAAGTGATGAGGGCTTGTGTTAAAATGGTAGTTGGTTCCTGGGTTGAACCAAGATACCAAATTAGCTTAGGAGGAAAAGGCTCTCCAGAGGAACTTAAGAGTATGAAGAACATGAGGATTAAGAGAGAACATGACTTCTCCTCACCTTCCCATGCTCTATATGTGTGTGTATTTTACTAGCTTTTCCTCCCACCCCCATATGCACAGTGACTGTTGATTAGTCCATGAAATTATCTGAGAAACAGTTTGATCTTGAGGGGTGGGGATAGTGTAGGAAAGAAATTAGAGGAAGGATGAGTGACTCAGACCAGCCTTTAAAGCTAGAAATGGGACAGTTTCTCAGGGCAGACAGGCCAGTGAGGCACATGCTGTCTTTACTCGGGGGTGCTCACGGTCTCGCACTGATGGAGCTGCCATCAGTTACTTCTAAGAAGAAACAAAGATGCCAAGTTTGCAACAAGTTTTACAAAGTTCCAGATAGAGGAATACATAAATGTTTTTCCTGAAAACTCAATATTAAATTTCAACTGTAAGAACAGCTAATTAATAATGTTCTTCTTAGCTAAACTCTAAAATTATTTGGGGAAGTGATTGAAAGATATTATTTGCATAATGTAAAATTCAGCCCAGTGGAATCTTTAGGGGATCTCAGAACACAGATAACAATCTAAGACAGGTGGTGGCAAACTTTTCCTATAAAGAGTCAGATAGGAAATATGTCAGGTTTAAGGGCGGCGCCTGTGGCTCAGTGAGTAGGGCGCCGGCCCCATATGCCAAGGGTGGCGGGTTCGGACCCAGCCCCAGCCACACTGCAACAGAAAAATAGCTGGGCGTTGTGGCGGGCGCCTGTAGTCCCAGCTGCTCGGGAGGCTGAGGCAAGAGAATCGGGTAAGCCCAGGAGTTAGAGGTTGCTATGAGCCGTGTGACGCCACGGCACTACCCGAGGGCCGTACGGTGAGACTCTGTCTCTACAAAAAAAAAAAACAAAAAACAAAGGAAATATGTCAGGTTTCAAGGGCCCCTCAGTCTCTGTGTAAAGTATTAACTCTTGTTCTGTAGCACAAAAGCAGATATAGACTGTATAGAAGTCACTGACTTGCCTGTGTTCCAATAAAACTTTATTGGTGGGTATCAAAATGTGCATTCTGTGTAATTTTCACATGCCACACCATTCTTATTTGCTGGGCTGATATATGACAGATGATATAAAATAGGTGATAGACCCCTGACCAAGAACTTTCCAATTAGTCCTTATTTTTTCAAATCCTCCACGTGTTAGTGCCTATCTCAGACCTTGTCACAAAGTGTGTTATGCAAAACATCTTCATAAAGTTTTAAAAATATTTTTTATACTTCTACCAGCTTGCTTTATGTGTGTGTACACGCATATCCAAATCATATTTTATATAAACTTGATGATGTTTCTTAAAATACGGTAGACATGTTTTTGAGCATCAGCTACCTTCATAAACATGCTAAACATAGGATTACCTAGCCCCTAAAATGCACGCACCTGCTATGAACTTGAAATGTAAATAGCTGAAGAGTTGTAAACACGCTTATGTAAAACATAATTTGTAAATAACAGATGGCACTTATTTACTAAGCATGTGAAGGTACTGATGAGAACGAAGCTATCTTGAACCAATAGAATGGAAAGTGTGTCAAAGATGCCCATGTTCCCAGTTAGCATAAAACATGGTCTACAAAACTGGCAACCGGGCACCAATCTTGCTGACTGTCTCTCAAGTGCTCAGAGGCGGCAGTGGACTGTGGTATATGGCAATTCCAACCCCTCGTACAGATCAGGACATCTCTGGGAGACAGGCCAATCTGTAGACAAAGGTAGGGCTTTCCTGGGGTAGCTTACAGAGGAAAATAAATGTGAGTGCATGCAACTGGTCTCTGAGTGTCTGGTTATATCGTTCACCTCTGCTCTGTGACATCCTCAAACTGTGTCTTTACTGTAACTCAAGCCTAGCACTAAAATACAGCCCCATGTTATTCAGTGCCAGACAATTGTCACATCTGTTATGAAGCAAGTGTTGACTCAGCCCAGCCCAGGAACCACCACCAAAAGTAAAAGGTCTCCAGAGATGGAATCGAACCTTTAATGTTATTTGCATTAGCCATTGATCTGGGACTTGAGTCAGACTTGATCCTTGGCTCTTAAAAGAGAAATTCTTCATTTCTTCGTATCCTTTCCCTCTCTGTCTTTCTACTGTTTCCTCGTTCTTTCCCCTCCTCCTCTCCATCTCCCGCTGTCAAACATACACAAACACATGATCTACACACCTCTTTATTAGATCCAAAGGATCTAATTTCATCTTCAAACGGTGTATCCTAGGAGACCTTTCTCTAATTGTGATTGAGATAGTGATATGAAAATAAGAAGAGTCCATTCTCACTCCTCAGTTGTATTGAAATAAAGATAATCTCTAAGGTTTAGGCAGCAGAGTCTGAGATGAGGACTTTAATCTGGTTTTGATGCACTTAACAGGCAAAAATGGCTGTCAAAGTCATCGTGTCTGGGAAGCACAGTCAACGTTAGTCTCTGGTGCAGTTTCCAATGGGGGATCTCATCAGTCATTCCAGATTTTCCACTGATCAACAATGAACATGATAATAAGCATTTTCGACTTTCTACAAATGGGAGATATCACAGATGCATATTTTAATGCCCAAGTATATGATCTTATTCACTAAGGATTTATTGTCTCTTTTGCCTGTGATAATTTAAAATGTAGATGATTGTGATTTATAGATCATGGAAATTAGAAAACAAAAACAAAACAGCCTTTAGGGGTTGATTTCAAAGCATGGTAAGAAGTTATACTCAATTAGGTTTTAAAATGCTTGCTAAGACCTACAGCGATTTTAAAATTAATTTTAATTTTATTTGGGGGTAGGTAATACTTTCTCCAACTTTGTAGCATACCCATGATTAGACCAAGGAGCTATTGTGGGGTAATAACAACAGTTCTTCTCAAAATGAAGCATTCTGTCCTGGTGTTGTCTGTCTTTCCCAAATACATGAAGTTATGTATATTCATCTGGGGCTGAAATTTGGGAGCTCATTTGCACATCTTTATCTTGTGGTTTTCTCCACTCAGTAGGTGACTAAAATTTCCCTTGGGTTCATAGACGTTTCTAAACCTTTTCCCCCTGTGCTTCTGTCTTTGATTATTGTCTTTCATGGGGCTCTGTATGAAATGACGTGAAGTAGCTGAGGTTTGTTATGTGATTATGTTAAGTTCATGCACTCTGTGCTGAGTCTGAAAAGGATGTTATACGTGTAAATGACTCCCCCCCCACCCGCTTTCAAACCAGCAAAATAAGTCCGAGGATTCCAGTAGCTAATTTTGAAATGTATAATCATTGTACAGAGCCAGTAGACATTGGGTGAAAACTTAGGCTTGAGTTCGCTTTCTTTTGCGTCTGTACATTTATGAGAACAGGCTCTTATAAGAATAGTTATGTGTATTTGTGATTGTTTTTTCTTGAAGACACTTAATATCTTGGCTGAAGTGAGTTGACTTCTGGGACTCGGTTATTTAAAAATTGAAGATATGTTTCTCCCAGTATTTGGTGAAGTTAACTTGGAGTCTCCATTACTTAGCTTTTTGAGGCTCGTTCTGTTTTAGTGTTAACCTATATAACCTTTCCCCTCTTGCCCATCATCTTTCTTGCAGGCCCTCTGTGTGCCTTTCCAGAGAGCAGCCAGACTCTTCTTGGCTGATCAGTCTATTACTCTGGGAACTCTGACGGTAGCACTTAAAATATATAACAGTTCCCTTTCCTACATTAAAAAGCCGTAAAACCTTCATGTGAAATAGCTAAGGGAACATATATAGTAGGAGGAGAGGCTTTTGCTCCTTGCAGGCACCTTGCAGAGGGGACTATTTTTCTTATATGATATAAATGAAATCTTCACTCTGCCCACTTTCACACCTACGCATGTACTGAGCGTCTCCAAGGAGACGAGGAAACCCAGAGTCCAGCGATGGTGGCTCCTCCGCTGAGACGGCAGGCTGGAGTCGCAGGCAACCCTCCAGGCGTCTTGGCTTCCAGACGCCCTCTCAGACAGCCTCTTTTCTCAAGACTCTTCCAGGCAGGCTTTCTCGAACATGTCTCTCCCTTCACAGATGAAATAGCCTGAGCATAGCATCTCAAGGGCTGGTCGTGGTGAGTTCAGTGGGCAGAAGGCCTCCCTGGGACGAGAGGGCTGCTGTAGGGAGGTGGGATGGAAGGGTTCCACTTGTCCCAGACTGTTCCTCTGCCGTCTGTTTATCTGGGCTTCTGTTTCTTTGCCTTCCATTGTGTCTACTAAACACAAAGGCACCACTCAACCTTAGAAAGCGTCTTAAACATGTCGTCTGTTACAACCATGTAGTTATGAGCCCAGTTCAGTGAGCTTGTCCTTCAGGAGAAGTACGACTGTGTCAGAGTCTACTTTTTTAGGTGTCTGTCCTGAGCTGCAGTCCTCCGGATCATTGTGTTTTCCTTGAGTTCAATGCACAGGAACCCCCAGGCCCTCATATCTTTCCCCCATTCTGTCATTGTCACTATGAATTTTCTCACAAATATAGGCATTATTTTCTTCAATAAATAGTGTTTCTCTGTAAGGAACATACTACCATCCTAAGTCCATTATGCTGATTCTTTAAGACTATAGTACCCATAGTATCTTTCCTTTTTTTTCTTTAATTAGAAGAGTGATGGACACAGCCCCCACAGTGTCAGAGTATCAGGTCCTTTTGATGATTTGACCACATCTGTGATCTTTGTGTACCTATTTTTCTATGCACAAATAATCTAGTTACTGAATAGAAATTATTATTGACATAATCCCAAAGAAATACCATTTTGTCTCTAAACTCAAAGTACATCATTTAACGATCATTCTTAACATCCCTTCCATGTGTACATTCTTGATTCTCAGCTGAATGGACCCAAGAAACTTCACTTCCATGTGATTATTTTTTTTAACTCAGTATCTACAAATGTCAGTGATCTCTTGTTGATCCTGCTGCCCTCTTTGGAAAGGTGTGTGTAGCTATTCCTGTTCTTAAATCTTTGACAGTGATGTCCTCATAAGGGTTTATTGATGACACTGTTTTCTCTTATTCACGTTAACTTAAGCAATAAGTCATTGCTTATTTATTTATGTTATTATTATTATTATTTTTTTTTTTTAGACAGAATCGTACTCTGTTATCCCAGGCTAGAGTGCTATGACATCATAGCTCACAGCAACCTCAGACTCCTGAGTTCATGTGATCCTCCTGCATTAGCCTTCAGGGTAGCTGAGACCACAGGCTCCCACCGCAATGCCCAGCTACTTTTTCTATTTTTAGTAGAGATGGGGTCTCACTCTTGCTCAGGCTGGCTCAAACTCCTGAGTTCAGACAATCCACCTGCCTTGGCCTCCCAGGGTGCTAGGATTATATTGCACCTAGACTAATTTTTTTTTTCAATAGATAAGATTTCACTCTATCAACTAGTCTTGAGTTCAGTGGAATGATCATAGCTCATTACAACCTTGAATTCTTAGGTTCAAGCAATCCTCCCTCCTCAGCCTCCCAACTAGCTGAGACTACAGTTGTGCACCACCACACCCAGCTAATTATTTTTATTTTTTGTAGAGACAAAGTCTCATTGTGTTGCCCAGGCTAGTCTTGAACTGAAGTGATCCTCCTGCCTTGGCCTCCCAAAGTGCTGAGATTATAGGTTTGGGCCTGCTTGAACTTTGATTCCTCAGTCACTATGTTCAACTTTTTGAAGAATTCTCCTGTTTTCTTTTTTGTTTTACCTTTTTTTTTACCCTCATACTCTGCAGGTAAAGTAAAAATGCACCTTCATTGCATTTTTAAAAGGAAAAATGGTCCTTGTCCCAGGGAGGCCTTCTGCCTACCTAATTTTTTAAAGGAAAAACCATCCATATTATAAGCTAGAGGGAGCGTTTGTAGTAAGCATAACTAGTTTTGTTCACAGGTGCACAGTGTCCCCTTTGAGATGACCAGAGGTCAGATTTGCCATTTTTCTCTTATCAGTTCCATCAGGGTCATCCTCTGTGTGTCTCATCTGTTTTGATCTTCTTCCCAAATAACCTAATCCATGTGTTGAACTTGAGTTCCCAAGTTCCCCCAAGAATATGCGGAGGGCGGCAGTGTCCTGTGTTGTCTCCCTGGTTCTGTTTTTTGCCTGGGTTCCTCCTGGTCTCTCTATCATTCTTCCTCAAAGTTTCAATCATCCATGCTCCCAAATTTTAGATCCGATTTTTGGTAGGGATCAAGTGTCTGCTCAGCTAAATTGCTGTGCCTGGGAACTGTGGATGAAATTAGCCAAATCAAAGGCAATGCAAACGACTGGGGGAAAGCTTTTTGTTCGCTGTTTCATTTGCCTGGTAACAGGGAGATCAGGACCCAGTCCCAAAGTGTACTTCCCGAATCCTTTTACTAAGGGTCTCCTGAACCTGTGAGTAACGCAGATGGTTTCTTCTGTCTTCCTTTCCAGGCTCTGCAGGTGGCAAGACAGCTGCTTCTTCAGCAGCAACAGCAGCAGCAAGTTACTGGGTTGAAGTCTCCCAAGAGGAATGACAAACAACCAGCTCTTCAGGTAGCAATTCTTCTTTTTCTTTTTTAATGACATTATAGCCTTTGGAATAGCCGATGAGCAACTTAGGAGCGGAATATGTTGAAAACTGCAAATCCTGTAAGATGTTCTGCAGAAGGTGGTATTTTTACTTTACTTGAAGAGTATGACATTTGGGGGGGAAATGAGTTTTGACCCATAGTTACATTATTCAGTATAATAGGAAGGTGAGGAGATGGAGGTGTTGGACTAAGAGGCGAGGTAGGTTACCAGTGAGAAAAAGTTCACAATGCTCAGAATTGTCCTCCTATTCTTTCATGTTGGGCCCAGAAATAAACACACTTCAGTGACTAGTTATCAGTAGGGGTGATATTGCACACACCCCTGCCCCCAGGAGACAATGAGCAATGTCTGGAGACATTTTTGGGTGTCACATGTAAGGGGAAAGAGGAGCTACTGACAGCTAGAAGGTACAGGCCGGGGAATGTGCCTAACCTTCTCCAGTGCACAGGGGACAAGATAGAATGATTCATCCCAAAGTGTCCACAGTGTCACCAACTATTACTGGGCCTGAGGAGGGTTTGGTACTTTTTAACAGTATACCTTGTAATGAGTATTAATATATATTCTTCACTGGGTATGTTCAGGATGTTTCTGGATTATTAATAAGAAATGGTGAAACATTTTTATGGAAACATACCCCAAAAAATATTTTTTAGCAACTACTCATTTAAGACACCTTGAAGGCAAGGAGTTTATAAAAATCTTACTTAGATTTTTGGATTGAAGTAGAAAATTGTAATAGAGATTCAGAGAAACTTGAATCAGGGTTTTCATGCTCACATCCAACATAGGGCACTTGAAGGTCCTCGATGGGGCTCAAACTACTTTCAGGGTGGGCATCCCCAGCCTGGAAGGCTAACGAAGAGTTTCTTACATCAGGAATTTGGGAACAGAATCCGTAAGTGGTAGCTGATGAATTGCATCTTGTATAACTTGGTGCCGGTTAATGTGATCCCCAGTTCAATCTAAATTCTAGCTTGTGTTAGCTTTCCACAGGTCAGGGTGAACCACTGCCAGTTCTCAAGTTATCCTGCAAAGACCAAACTGACCTTGGCCAACAAGTTCTAGTAACTTCTACATGTACTTGGGAAACTGTCCCTCTCTAGGGACATTTGAGCACTGTAGTGACAATTTAATGGAAAGGTTGAATGGCAATGTGCGTTGTTTACTAACACTTCCAAAAACAGTTATTTGGTAAACCATCACCAGTCTGTGTGCCTTTTAATGTGTGTGCATGCAGGGGACATTTTTAATGAGGCACGGTGCCATCAAGAGCCTGTGTCAGGTGCTGTAAGGAGTGCTTTGTTGTGCAGATGTCTTAAGAACAGCTCCGGAGGATGAAATATGACTGTGTTGACCTTTCAGCTGTGAGCTTATTTGTCAGGATTCAAATAAGTTGAAAGGATCAAACTGAACAGTTTCCGTAGTCAGACTGGGAATTGTGTTTCAGAGGTCAGCAGCAGAGGCCACATTGCAGATTCCATAACATAGCCAATTGTTGGTACATATTAAAGTACTGGGGCAGCTCCTGCAGACAGAGACACAATTAAAATTCTAATTTATTAATGTATACAGGGAACTAGCCCAGCCTGTCACTCAGTGATTCAAATGACTGTCCATTCTTCTTTGCCTCCCTCTTGGAGTTCTCGCAGCCTTAAAAATATTGTGAGTCCTCTTGAGTTTATCAGACCTCAAGTGCATTGGAAAAATGAAAATATATTATTGGGGGGAAAAGCTTACACATAGTAAAGCTTTGGTAAGAGATAATAAAACACACACACAATCTGTCTGATCACACTGCTCTTCAGTATTGAATATCATTTGTGATTTTTTTATAGTAGACTTATTTTCCTTCATACTAGCTTTTTTAAAACATATGGCATTTTTAGGTAACTTCTCTTCCAAGATGAACGAAGTTCCTTTGGGGCTAAATATAAGAAGTAAAGTTTCAGGGGATTTCCTTTTGAGGCCTCTTTTTCTTCTTGCCTGTTAGGAGGTTTTTAGCCACCGTGCAGGAGAGTATGATACAGAGGGAGGGCTTCGTTTTTCTTGGCAAGGACAGTGTCAAAACCAACCTAACACATTCTGCTGAGCACTTCAGTCTGTATAAAAAGTGGGGGACGAGGGTGATCTTGAACGCTGGTTTTGCTAAAGAAGATGTCTTCGAGTTTTTTTCGACCCCCTCCCCCCAAGTGGAGGAGTTGACAAGCAGAGATTTTAGACCAGCTTTTAAGAATCAGGCTGGGGAAAAGAAAAAGGGTTGGTTGAATGTGGCTGAATGTCTCCTCAGCTGCTTGGGTAGGGTTATGCAAATGCACTAAGCTTTATTAGGTTGGCTGGCCTTCCACAAACAGAGAGGAGAAATTACTATCCTAGGCCACATGGTATATTACCTCATTATAAAAATACGTATCTAAACTTGGAGATTCACGGAAGGAATAACTTTCATATTTAAATATATCTTGCCATTCCGTGTCCTCGCTGAGGCATCTCAGCCGGAGTGGCTCTGAAATGAAAGGGAAATCCTACAGCAAATCTCAACAGTGCTCATCTCTGATCTTCTTACCCTTCATAACTACACTGAGAGACCTATTTTAGCAAATTTCAGATCTTCTGCATAGAGGAAGGCTTGACAGGGAAGAAGGATTTGATCTGCTGATAGCTTGAGGAAAAAAAAAAAGAAAGAAAGAAACCCAAATCCCCAAATATACTGTGACTCATATTTTAAGCATATCTCACACTTCCCTGCTCTGTGCTTGGCAGCACTCTCTGGTTTCACAGGCTGATGATACAAACAAAAGAAAATGGAAAGTTAGAGGAGGCTATAAGTGGTTACTCGATAGAGATCATAAAATGTAGTCAAACATTACCAATTTGGACTAATTTCAGGGAGATGAGAGTAAATAAGAGAGGCAGGAGGCTTTTGGGGGCAGATACACATACAGAACCAAGTCCGAGCTGGCCACATTTTTGGCTTATGTAATTTATTAATGAAGGCATTAATTGGGTAGAGATACTGCTTCCCAAGCTCTTGAAAATTATTCTACTTAGTATCCTATCTTTTTACTTCGGACTATTAATTTGCTTTGTGAATTTTTTTATGGATGATAAAAATGAAAATTGAAATTTGCCCCCACCATCAATTCCGAATCAGAATGATATGAATTAATTAAGTGCAGTTTTGTGAAGATTTCCAAAGAAGTCCACAACGCACTGGCCATCTTGCTGGTGTTCGTAGGACACAGAACCGTCGAAGCTACAGACCTTGCCTTCAGGAGGCTTATGAGTTGTAAAAGATTTAACTGCAGAAAGAAAAATTATAGGTGAGTAAAAATAGTGGACTTCGTTCTATAAATATTTATGTACTTCTGTAGATTGCTTAAACAAGTGAAATAAATGCTTAGCAGTGCAGGTGTACTCATAACCTCAAAAATGGGTAACTTTACTGGCTGAACATTAATTTGTAAGTAGATGAGCAATTTTATTGATCAAATTTTGGATCTTTGACCACCGTTTCTGGGTAGTAATTCATTTCGGTTCTTTAAGCATTTTAGTTGTTGGCACAAGTATGTAAACTGGAAGGAAATCAAATGACACATTTTCTCCTAAGAAAGTAAAAGTACATGTGTATTCTGGCAGCATTAAAGTTAGGAAAGAAAGTAAACCTTGTGTGTTGCTTACAGTGGAAAGCTGACCACAGTTTCAGGCCATCTATAAAGAATTTGAACTTGAAGTCAGTCATCTGATAGTTTTCCCTCCTGCCTATCCTCTTCCTTCCAAGGTTATGTCATGCATAAGCACCCTTCTCAGGGGACCTTTGCACCTGAAGGGAGGATGTGAAACCCACTAGAAGGCCAGCCTTTTAGTCCACTTGGAAGCTCAGAATTATAATGAGGACTCCTGCTTTAAGTGGAGGTGATTAAAATACAAGATTCAGCAGGTGTTTTTTAGCAATTTTATTTGCAGTTATATAAAACATGCTTTAGGCAGTATTTTTGCTTTGCATTAATGCCACGTATAATCTTAGTACCTTGTATCATTTCCATGTTATTCACTGAAGAATAAATTGGTAAGAGGAAACCTTTAAAGGAAACTACAATTTTTATATCGTAGATAGTGAAATGGAATGGTTTTGAAATACTGGCCCTTAAAAATATCTCTATGCACTGAATCAGTAAGGTGGATAATTCAGGAAAGAGGGCCTAATTATTTTTATTAAATTTCTAGTATTAACATTGTCTAAAATTGGCACCCTTAGCATTTTCAGTTGATATGAAGTACTGAAATGTTGATACCTTTTAAGATGTCACTGTTATATCCATCATGTGACTTAAGAGTATCTCAGAACCCTAAAAATAAGTCTTGATACGGAACACTAAAATAGAGATGATCCTTTAGAAATGGTTATTTATTCTTTCAGATTTTTTGCCATTAAAAAAACATGATAGAAACAGTGACCTGTAGTTGGAGAATTGCACATACACACAGAATTTTGCTTCCAGTTTTAGGGGGTTCATGAACTCGAAGTTCATCTGGCTCAGGTTTATTCTCCTGCTTAAAGATTTTTTTTTTTTTTCTAAAAATGGTATGTTTTGTCCTTGCCTCCACAATTCTTACAGGAGTGATAATATAATGGGTTAGCTCATTTTTGATATTTCAACTTCAGCTATCTGTAGGGTACCCTGTGTCCCAGTCCGTCAGGAGTCAGCCTCAGTTCTTGGCTGTTGACTGGGTATGCTTATTAATAATTTTCACTCTCTAAAGTATCTCAGTTTGAGCTGGGCATGGTGGCATGTGTACCTGTAGTCCTAGCTACTCTGAAGCCTTCAGCTGAACTCAGGAGTTCAAGGCTAACCTGGGAACATAGCAAGAGTCTGTCTCTATTTAAAAAAAAAAAAAAAAAATCCCAGTTTGGATATTTAATTATTGCATTACTTACTTACATGTATCTAAGCATTAAAATGCAAGTATGATGCTGATGTTTTCTATGTGATCATGCCTTTGTCACCACATGGCAAGTCTGCTAGATGATGAATGTTTAGTCAGTGCTGAACGTGGGCCAGTCCCAGAGCTTCTCAGTACTGTCGGTACTATCCTCAGACCATGTTGTGGATGAGGAAAATTGAAACTTAGAGAGGTTAAGTGACTTGCCACAGAACATACTAATGGTGACAGCACCAGGATAGGAAGTCAGATTTCGTAGAACCACACTTAACCAGTATGCCATGGAGAAGTTAATCATTGCCCCTCTTTTGAGGTGCATTTACCCAGCACCTACTGAGTGTCATATTGTCCTTAAGTAAATTATTCTATATTCCGTCTTATAAGCAAAAATAAAAACCAAACCAACAAGAACTAATTCACTGTATCTGCATTTCAATTGCAAGGACTCAGATCTACATGATGACCCTAATCGTCCCTGTGTGTGTGAGAGAGATAGAGTGTGCAGTAAGCAATAACAGCAACGAGAAGTTATTTCTTACTCTCAAGTCTGACGTGCTTTTATGAGCATGCATGTGTTAGAACATGGACTAGCATGTTATGAGGAGGTGGAGAGGGACAGGGGAAAAAACATACTTGACTGGTCAAAAATGTGTAAATTGCTGACAAAATGACACATGTAATTAAGAGTGCTCCTACCATTTTACCTTGTGGTTTACACCTCCAGTGTTGAAAAAGAGAGTGACTCCCACCTCGCTAATTACCATTATCACTGAAATGCTAGGGTTAGAGTCATTAGTTCCATGTGCATTTAATTAGAGGAAGGCTGAAATTGGATTTAACTTATTACTTTTTCATGGATCACTTTCTTGTCATCACTTCAAATTGGATTGCAGCCCCAGGTAACTAATTATGAGAGCCACAGGATCAAGAGTGAAAAAAAGGTAATTAGGAATAACACTGTCGGACCCTTGCTGGTCATCCACTTGTGCTTGGGGGGAAAAAACCCCACAGAAGCCATATTTTGTAGTATTACAGCTGAGAGCGTGAGAGGTACGCACACTTGCTAGGCATCATGGGAGCCTGTCACCACCCAGAGTGGTTTCTATGATGTACAGCTGAGTTGAAGATGTCGAATCAACATGGTTCCACAATCAGCTCCTTAATACCTAGATTAAACTTGTAAAAGCAACAGATTGCTCGTAGGTATGAGGCATCTCAACAACTGTGTCGTCTGGGGTCCTCACATACATGATTACGACAAAGCTGTCAAGATGCCTCTGAGCCAAAGTAGAGAATATTTTAAGTACAGAGAGTTAGAATTTAATGAACATATTAATGTTCCAGGAGCATCATTCATATCTGACAGAAAGACGTGTCAGTCAGCACAACTGTAAGGGTTAGGGTTTATACATCAGGAATTTTTGTCAAAGTTTCCAGCATTCTGTAATGCTCAGGCCACTGACTTTGCTTCTGGTTTTCTACCCCCCTTCCACTCCAGATGTTGTAGATAGGTTTCCTGAGGTGGTTACTCCTTCCATTTCCATCTAAAATACTTTAAAATAAATTACATTGTTTCCATGTGCAGAGCGGAATTCAGAACTGCAAGCAATCAATTTTATTGACATCGTCTAAAAAAATGTTGATGACAGTTCGAGGATGTAAAAGAATTGGATTTTTAAAGTCCCGAATACTAAGTATGACCAAAAAAATTATTTTTCTAAAATATAGCCTCATTACTCAAATTTCTTTGAATTAGACTCTCCTAAGAAGCAATTGTTAGGAAGGGAAAAAAAGAGTTAGAAGAAGAGATTCTTCTTTGATCGGCTGTGATAGCATAATGAGAAGTCTTGTTATCAAGCCTATTGGTTGCTGTGAAGGGAGAAAAAGTCTCTTGGTTTCCCAGAGATGTGAACCACCAAGCAAAGATGGTTTGAGTTTCCTTAAGTTGTTTAAAATTGTTCTTAAAGTTCTGTTAATGTAAGCAAATAATCATGATTCAGTCTTGGGTGACTTTCAGACCTGGGTGAGCAAGTCTTGCTCATTATTCTCCAGTGCGATGGGAATATAGACCTCCATGTGCCCACCATAGTCTCCAGAGAAACTATGACAGTATTATTCCCAAAGTGATAAAATACTGTTCTTGGAATTATGAGTCTTTTTCCTGTGAACCTTCTAAGCAACATCTCAAGAACCAAATAGTAATCATCAAGTCTAAGGCAGAAAATTAAAGCTTTTTTTTTTTTTTTGGAACATCTTAAGTTGATTTAGAATTTTTGTACACAATATTTGTCTGTGGTTGAAAGGGGGCACACTGAGGTCAAGTGATGTAGTGTTTTCCATTTTTCCATACGAGCCTCACAGTGTGCGATAAAAGCAAACTCCTTTATTTTGTAAGTCTGCAGGAATTTCTGATGAAGTGCAGAGGTCACGTTCCCTGTCAATTTGAGTAGCCAGCATTTTTTAACTACTGTTTTTTCTTCCTTTTTGTGTGTCTTTTCTTTCCTGCCCCCACCATGCTATAAACCGTGGCACTTTCTGACGCATGCACAGTGAAGTCCTCCAATCTGAAACTCATTAGCACAGAGCATTGGACCCTGTCCAGTGGTTAGAAAATTTCCTGAAGCCTAGGATAACAGCATTTGGTGCAACACCATG
This sequence comes from Nycticebus coucang, assembly GCF_027406575.1. NCBI lineage: Eukaryota > Metazoa > Chordata > Mammalia > Primates > Lorisidae > Nycticebus > Nycticebus coucang. The sequence goes on from NC_069787.1 coordinate 26,743,947, forward strand.
GACCAGAAGTGACAATGGGGGTAGTTTCACTCCCCTGGCACCCTTCCCGGTCAGGAAAGTTAGTTGACCACACAGTGCAGTGAGGCAGAGCTTGTACATATGGGATGGGCTCAAAAAGTTTGATCCTTAGAGTGATACATTTCTGAAATCACAAGGTGGTATCTTTTATCCCTATCCTTATTATTTCAATTGAGTTGGAACTACTTATCAACATTAGTTACAGGCACATGAAAGCAAGCCCTTAGCGAAAGAAGGTGAAACCCAATATCCAGTAAATCTTATATTTCACTTCTGTAACTATTGGGTTTTACAGAACCTGTGCATTTAGTTCGTGCATGGGTGCATATGTTGGTTCAAACTTTACTCATTGACCCTCACTGTATTGAGATAACATAATCAAAATGCGTGCCTTGCCTTAGGATTAGAATAATTATACAATATACCATGAATCAGGTTAATTTAAGATAGGATTTCAAACAGGAAACTAAGTCCCAGAAAAATAATAGTTATAATATTAAATAGCAAACATTTAATCTAGTTCTTCCTAGGAGTCAACAACACATATACAACAAGCCTATGGGGGCAAGTTCTATTTATTATTCCCATTTTGCAGATGAGAAAAATAATAGCACAAGAAAGCTAACTTGCCTAAGGCCATACAGCTACTCAGTGGCAGAGCTGGGACTCTGGCCCACACAGCCTGGCTGAAGAATCTGTGCTTTCATCTGTTACACTCTCCTGCCCCTCATTGAGCTACCACTGGGGCCCTTGCAAACAGGGAAAGCGAAAGGAACAGAATCAGAGTTGCTGATGCTCAGTGCTCGTCACTAACCCCTAGACAACACTGTCTCCTAATTTGGACATATGTTTATGGGCATATTTGAAAAACAGTGCTTGTAATTGAAATATGCACTTTCTAAAGGGAAATGACGCTTGGGAAAGAGAAGAAAGACGGGTATTACTCAAAGCCTGCAGACAACTCTGCAAGTAATTGTCTAAAGGCAGCCGTTGAAATTGAGAAGCTGTTTGGAAAATGTACAGTTTGGGGAATTTGTGTACCGATGTAATTACGGTAGTTGTGAGCTGATGTCATGCCTAGTAACTGTTTTTGTATTGCTTGGGCCTTTGTTACTGAGCTGTGATATCATGAGCAAACTATTATAAACATAGCATGGATATAGCATGCTTGTGTAACAAAAGATCGGGAACTTTTATTAAGTTTGTTTTCCTTGTCATATTGTAAAAATTTATTATGTGTACTGTGTATATTAGAAACAGATTTGGGTAATTCTGTCTAAATGAAGTCATCCCAGCTATTTCCAGACTGTCTGTTTCTGGTTGTGAATAATTTTCATACATCAGATGGTTGTCATATTTAGTCGCTCTCAAATTTTTAAAGAGAACATATCCCATTTTGAACTTTTGGTGGACTTCAGCTGCTTTGCTGTTGGGATGGATTGTTTGAGTTTGAAATCAATGCCCAGTGAATTACAGAGACTGGATACTAGTCACTTCTAAAGAGTCTAGGGTTGCTGCCTTCTACTCATAACTTTCCCCCCACTTCATCAAAAGAACAGATTTTTAACTACTTCAGTAGTAGAATTTAAAGCGGGCAAAGAGTGCCAGCCCTTGTCCTTTCACGTTACATCCCATAGAGGAACTCTGGTAAACATTCAAGTAGGCAGAATCCAACATGTACTGGTGTTCATGGAAACGTGGATTTTAAGTGGGTAGTTCAAAAACTCTGGATGACTTGATCCTTCCCAGCCACTCTCCTCTGGTGCTTTTGCTGCCAAGAACCAGAATATTCTGCCTGCTGCTTCAACTTTATTTATTTTTTTTTTTAAACCAGCCACTTTCTTTCCTAACATCCCCCAAGTCTGGCTTTTCACTCATTATTTTCTTAAATTTTACCATCATTAAATTCAGTAGTCATGCCACCATCCTTACCTTACCCTGACTGCCCTCCTGGTAATAGGTTGCTTCAGCTTAGTTGTCCTTTTAGAAATTGCTCTCTTGTAAACTTCTTCAAATCAGTACCCCCCAGCCTCCATGCTGTTCTCTTTCTGCTTTCTAATTCCCTCCAGGAACCCAAGTTCACTCTTAACTGTAAAATAGTGAAAATATTGACCCCTTCAAGTGTGTCTGTTCTCTTTGCTGGTCCCGGTAGCTCCACACCTCTGCCCCCACCCCCGGTTTGTACTTTACTCCAGGGTCTGTCCATGGCTCTTTCTTGGCTCACCATCACGTCAATTTCAACATCTCTAATACAACAGATCCCTTTTCCCCAGGTCTTATTAGTCAGAGTCCTTTGAGTCATCATTGCCTTACAAATTTCTATTCCTCCTCTTGTCTGCCACTTTTCCTTCCGTTGGTATCTTCTGTACCTTTCTCCTTGTTTCTCCTGCTGCTACTTTATTCTGGACTCAGAGCTGTCCCTTCAGATGCCAATGAATTTCATCTCGGCAAAGACTTTATTCCGATTTTTCCCCCAATCCCCAAAGCATCTTCTTTTCTGCATGTGCATCAAACTTCCATCCTATCCTCATGTGGTCTTCCTTTTAATACACTGCTGTGCCAAACTTTGCATTGTCCACTGTTATATACTATACCAAGTCTAAATGCTGCTGCCTCCATCTAGTTTCTTAGTATTTTAGCTTTGCATTAAATTAGATGTCCTGAGAAGAAGGTTATAACCTTCTGACTAGGGAGAGTGGGGAAGTGTCACGAATTTAGACTCATACTTCCCTTTGTAAGGAGCTGAATATAAGCATGGTCCATGTGATAACATTTCAGAGTCCCCAAACTCCAGATTTGCAGGCATTGCCTGCTGTTTATAAAGAAGACCCTTGGTGATTAAATTGCAAGTTGAACTCCAGGAGAATATCTTTGTCTGCTTTCTTCAGAAAGAAACTAAAAGCCAATATTATGAATTGTTTTCCTGTTTCTAAGTTCTCTGCCATGTGATCCTATGCTTTTTTCCCCCGTTTGTATCTATTGCTGTTACTGGCTGTAGGACCTGAAGGCTGGGCGCTGCCTTCTCCGTACACGGAGGCACTACTTCATCAGACCTAATGAAACTGCTTTTAATAAGACATCAGTGAAAATATGTCTGGCCTATTTTTTATTTGATAGTGTAAAGGACTTATTATTTATTCTAGAAACAGAATTAAAAATCAGAACAACATAATACTGCACAGAGCAAAGAGGTTTCGTTGTGATTGTCAACTTTGATCTAGATACAAAGTGACTCTACCTAGAAAGCTGTTTGAGGGACTCTGGATCCAGGATGGGCTCTGTAGGAATACCAGGATTGATTAGTCATGTCTGCCTTGGCACTGGAGTTGCGAGCGGTGGTATGTACAACTTCTGTTTGCCAAGGTTTGCCATTGACTTATCTGACATAGTCAGTGCTGATCACAGGTATAGAAGTACTTGGGATTACTATTTTCTTTTTTCTGGGAAGGCTGTTAGATTCTGTAGTAACTGTTGTAATATTACCTAAAATTTAACATGCACTTTGTATTTTTCCCCGGTAGCTTTACATGAGACTGAGTTCTAGATATCTTAAAACCATATGTCTTCTTGATCATACCTGAAGTGTGATTTGTCCTTTAAAGCCATAGGACCTTTTACGCTGGGCCACCACACAAGCTCCACAGGATGGTCGAGTTGTGGAGATTTGTTTGTCAGAACATGTTGGAAAATGAGGCAGCATTGCATTATGATTGATACATGGCTTCCAGTATCAGACTGTGAGATTTAAGTCCTAGTACCACCCTCACTCCTGTGTGGCCTTGGAAAAGTAACTTAACCTCTCTGTGTTTTCTTTTTATCATCCAGAGAGGTACAGTCGGTGACCTCACCTGTTGAAGGCAATTATGAAGATTAAATGAATCATGTATGGCAAGTACTTGCAGTATTCGAAAAGTAGTAATTTCTCAGAAGAGTTAGTTCTTCTCACAATTGTATAAAAAAACTTTTCTAAGGGAAAATGACAACCTATTAACCTCCAGTTTTTATTTTAAGTCAGTTGGAATTGGTCACTATTCATATGCATGTTTTAGCAGTGTATCGGGGATTTCCCTTTTGCTTATAATCAACTTAGTAATTAGAGTTGATGGAAAGACATCAGGTTCCTCGTCTATAAAATGGAGTGATCATAGCACTTACATATCTCATGATGTTGTTACAAGTACATGTGAGGTCATGTACATAGTGTCTTGGAAAGACATATAATAAGTACTTAGTAAAGGTTAGCTGCTGTCATCATTCCTGCTACTTAATATTGTCAGCATTATTTTGATGGAGTGTTATTTTCTTAATTCATGTTAGGCTTAAATGAGGATCATGCTATCACAAAAATTCCAGCTTTATCTTCCCAGAATTTTATAAGAATTAATGCTGGATAATCTAAACAGCCAAGAAACAAGACTGTAAATCTGAACTCTAGCTGAAACTGTGGCATTTTGCGCCATGCCTCAGATCAAGTAGGCAATGTGTAGATAGATGCTCTACTTCTTTTATAAATGAGTTAATGAATGAGTTAGGGAATAAGTGAATGATGAATGAATGAGTAAAATATCTAAGCCAAAAAGAAAGAAAAAATGATACTGCTTTTGTTGAAGAAGCTACAGACTGGTCTCAGGTTCATTCATTTCTCAGAACATTTTAAACCCATAAACATAGCATTAAGAGAATCCACTGTTAGCCATGCCCAAATTTTCATTGGGTTGATGAAATGAACCTTGCTGGGTTTGAAGTGAGAATCAGAGAACTCCTGTGTTGCAGTTAGACTGCCCTAATGCCCAGTGCTTGACTTTGTACATTGGCTGATCTTTTTAAGGTGTAATATTAATGGCACAGAACTTTAATTTGTAAGTATAGAAAATTAACGGAGACTAAAGGCAAAATATAGAAATATATTTGGTGTCAAAATTATGTTCAGTGAAGCATAGTAAAGATGGAATGGGTTATTACATATATTGGAGAGAGGTTGGAAATATACTTAAATCTCTCATTTTGAAAAGATTTGGTTTACTTGATTATTTGCAACAGTATCACACTCAGGAAAATCCAAGACAAATGAAGGCAAAACAATTTAATTGAGCTATTATTTTGCAGACTTTGGCTTTGTTTCAGATAGTCTAATCAAATTGTGCTTTGTACAAATAACTAATGTTAAATGCAGCCTACCAGCAGATGTTTAAAAGGAGTCTAATTGGAAAATCTACATCCTGGATTTAGTCTTTCTCATTGGAAAAAATAGCTTCAAATTTATATTTTTGAAAATGACACCCGGTGTCAAGCATTTCCAGAAAAGATAAAGTTTCCTTCAAAGATGTTTGGTGCTGGGGTGGAATTGTCTTGAATCGTCAAAGGTGGCACTCTACAAATTAAATTCCTTGGAGATCCTCCAGCTCTGTGCCATATAGAGTTGTAGAGAGAAATCTCTTTTATCATATTACGTCACCAGAGTCCAGTTACAGTTCCTGGATCATGTCAGGAGCCCCTGTGCTGTAATTTATAATGAGCCCTTGCAAGTCATGCAAGGCACATTCTGATTGATGACATTTAAAGGTACTGTCAGGGTGGCTAGGTAATGAAGTTGACCTTCCCCATTGCTGTCTCTTTTTCAAGTTTGTGTATATAAACCATTTCACCTGCCGTGTCTGCTTGGAACTTTTTATTGTATCTACAAAAGGAATTTGGTTTAATAGTAATTCTTTTCTGCCTTTAGACCAGGTGTTAGCAAACATTTTCTTGGTAAAGAGCCAGAGAGTGAACGGTTTTCTCTTTGTGGGCCATGCTCTCTCTTCCTGTGATGTTGTCATGTAAACGTAGCCAGAGACAGTGTGCAGAGGAATGAGCATGGTGGCATTCTAGTAAAAATCCACTTGTAGACGCTGATACATGAATTTCATGATTTTCACATGTCATGAGCCATTCTACTTTTGGGTGTTTTCTTCATTATTTGAGAATATAAAAACAGTTCTTAGTTCAAGGGCCATAAACAGGCAGCAGGCTAGACTTGGGCTGTTTGCTGACCTCCGCTTTAGCTGATTGGATGTGATCATGCTGGTTGTTCATTGAACAAAGATGTCTGATTGAGGCACTAGTGAGGGCTGAAATCCAGCAGTTGTTTATTAGCCATGCACCCTGGCACGGGACTGGGGCTGTATGTCTGTGTGGGAAGGAGGCATCCATTTTCCCTTAGTGTAGAAGAGCCTCCCAACACTCACCTCCCCTTCCTTCCCAGTGTCTTGGTCTGGAATCTGTCCACATGTTAAGGCAGGTGTAATGGTGGAACTAGTAATTTTTTTAGTCTTTTGAAATTCAGGAGAATGGCCTTAGCCAGCAGGGTGCCTCACTAAACTCACTATACCTAGGAAAATAGGAAATTGTAGCTAAATAGACCTTTATTTACAGGTCTGTTTACAAAATATTCATCCCAAAATTTTACAAAGAGGTGGCCAATATGCAGAGAATATTTTATAAATACTTTATAAAATTTCTGGAATGGATATTTTGTAACTAAACATATATTTAGGTCTAATTTCCCATTTTCCTTATGGATGGTGACTTTAGGTGTGACTTTGGAACACCTAAGAAATCAAGAAAGCCACCCTTTCAAGACACCTTACTCTCAACCTGTCTGAATATTTTCATAATTTACCTAACTTTATTACATTAAAACGCTTCACTACCATTTGCCAGAAAAATCTGTTGCTAGTTATCTAGATCTACAGTCTTCAGAAGCATACGGCTCTGCCTTGAGTCTGCGACATAATGGTGCTGCTTCTACATGGAGCACCCTGCAGTGCCCAGTCATCTGCTAATGGGTGTTTTCTCCATTATTTGCATTTTGACCCCAAGCATGTCTGATTTTAGCAAAGCAACTTGGGACTTGGATTCATATGTCTCTGTTTTTTGGGATTTTTTGTTTGTTTATTTTTGTCTATAAAAATGCTTCTCAATCCCAAGGGGTGTATCAGAATTACTATAATTATTATCATCATCAAGATCTAGGGCTCAGGCTTGGTGCCTATAGCTCAGCGGCTAAGGCGCCAGCCACATTACATCAGAGCTTGGGAGTTCATATCCAGCCTAGGCCTACCGAACAATGATGACAACTGGAACAAAAAGATAGCTGGGCATTGTGGCGGGCGCCTATAGTCACAGCTACTTGTGAGGCTGAGGCAAGAGAATTGCTTAAGCCCAGGAGTTTGACGTTGCTGTGATCTGTGATGCCACGGCACTCGACTGAGGGCGACAAAGTGAGACTCTGTCTCAAAAAAAATAAAAAAAATATAGGGCTCAATGCTTATTTATTTATTTATTTATTTAGAGACAGAATCTCACTGTCACCCTTGGCAGAGTGCGGTGGCATCACAGCTCCCAGCAACCTCAAACTCTTGGGCTTAAGAGGTTATCTTGCCTCAGCCTCCCAAGGCTGGGACTACAGGTGCCTGCTACAACACCCCGGCTATTTTTAGGGATGAGGTCTTGCTTTGGCTCAGACTGATGGAACCTGTGAGCTCAGGCAATCCAGCCACCCGGCCTCCCAGGGGATTACAGGGCATGAGCCACCGCATCAGGCCTTCAGTGCTTTTTTAAATCAGAGGTAAATTCCTGAACTTTTGTCTATTCAGTGAGAATCTTGGGATAAGGCCCAAGCATAGATATATTTTTCAGTCGTCATATATGCTTTCTATGTACACCTATAGTAGAAGACCACTAGTTAAGGTGATAGCATAGTTCATCTCCAAACTTAAAATCTCAGTATATTTCATTCTGTTTTTCTTCATTTCTTTATTCCTCAGCTTCCTTCTTGGGTAGTTGAAGCAAACTCTCTGACCTCAACCTCATCAATGTGAGCCATCTGTGGTCATCAGATGTTAGTAATCCTAAGTCAAGAGTCTCAGTTTTTGCTTGTGAGGAAATTTGTGCAAGATGTAGCTTGGACAGGGAGCTGAATAGGCTGTGTGAGAACTAGACAGGCCACCGACCCTGTTAGCCTCAGAGTCCCCAGAGAAGTCCAGAGAGTAACAAAGAGAGCTTAGGCTGGGCACACGGGTTCACACCTGTGATTTTAGTGCTCTGATAGGCCCACGTGGGAGGATTGAGCAAAATGAGACCCTATCTCTACAAAAAATAGAAAAATTAGCCAGGGGTTGTGGCGGACACCTATCGTCCCAGCTACTTGGAAATCTGAGGTAGGACGATCGCTTGGGCCCAGGAGTTTGAGATTGCAATGAGCTACGATGACACCACAGCATTCTACCTGAGTTGGCAGAGTGAGACCATCTCCAAAAGAAAAAGAAAGAAATAGTCCAGTTGGAATCTTCTGAAAGGTGTGGCTTAGGATTTAAAATGTCCACCTCAGCTCCTTCTATCTGTACCCTAGTGCCTCTCTGCTTTGGAATGGACCTGTATACTACATCTTTATGGTACGTGCTCATTTTTACAATATTTCTAGGTCAGCCTGAATTGGGAAATACTATGTCCCACTGATCACTAACTTGATTTCTCACCAGAATCATTTTAGATACGTTTCAGGTAAGTGTTGAAATTGGGCCGCGTGTCAGGGTCACACCCGGTCTCTATGAGTTAGGGCATACCTACCTCATTCAGCAACTTGAATGATATTTGAAATGTAGTCTCTGTGATTATGTAGGAACTTTTTATCTGTCAGTGTTTTATAAACAAATACCTGCTCTGCTTATTCCGCAAAGTACCCAAAGGGAGAAACTACCAATATGGAACCAAAGAGACCAAGTATGCCTCTTACCTCTGTGTGTTTACCATAACAGCAAGTGCCTGGACTCTTTTTAAGAGTAGATGCCTCTTTATTCTACAACTGTTCTGGAATTTTTGTTTGGACTCTTAATCGATGAAGGCAACGCCATCTTAGCGCAGCATGGTGCATGAAGTCTGCATGGCATTCAGGGCAATTTTTCTTTAAGGTAATGCCAGAGGCATGAGCACCAAATACCCACCATCTAATGGCAAGTAGCCAATCTATTTTTTTTTTTTAACACAATTTACTAATTGGAATTCTACAAAAGAGAGATTATATTTTTTGACTTATGAAACAGCAGGTCAGACATTTCAAAGAAAATTTAGAGGCCAGTAATTTTGAAAATGTACACAAATGAATTTGGAAATAAATACTTCACTGCCTACACAGCTCTATTTAGAATACTGGCTTTGGAAATGCATTCGAGGCACCTCACCATTTTGCATGACACAGTGTCGCTTCATGCACAATATATTAATGCTTAATTGAAGATAATGTAACTGCAGATCAAAGACAATATTAACGGGCTTGCTGAAACTCTTAGGGAGATCAGGATTTTGACTAATAGAAGTCTGGACAAATCTGGTTTATAAAAGAATCTTGAGACCAGCCGAGGCTTCATCTGTCTGCTCAGCTGATGGCCACGACAGCTGGAGCTGCTACCAAGGGTGGGTGGTTGGATAAAGGATCTCTCTCACCTCCACCGTGCACACACCCCAGTCCCCCTGCCTTGAAACCAGCACTTCTGGTGTGGCTTCTGGTTGGCCGAGGACTGTAGAGCTATTGAATATTTCACTGTTATATAGTAAGGGATCCCATTAGTATCAGGATATCTGAATGACTCTGTGACCTGCAACTCTAGTAAGAAGCAAGTGATCAGAGAGCAGGCCTTAGAATAGATACAGGCATAGACCCATGAGCCAAATCCTGAAGCTTGTTTTTGTGCTGCTCACAAGACCAGAAAACTGTTACATTTTTTAATGATTGGGTAGAAAATTAGAAGAATATTTTGTAAAAGATGAAAATCACGTAAAATTCAAATTTCAAAGTCTGCAAATGGCAGTATTACTGAAATACAGTCACCCTCATTTGTTTTGCTTCTGTGGGTGCGTTGAGTTGAGTGGATACAACGGAGACTGTGTATCTTGTGCTCCCTAACACTCTGGCCTCTTATCCCTGGCTTAGAGTTTGGGTTTGGTCTTTAGGACGTCTTTGGGGAGGAGGCTTGAGTATCTAGAAACTTACTGAACTTGTAGAGAAAGATAGATGAAAAATAAGAAAACAGGTGTTTTATATGTTTGGGGTTTTTTGTTTGTTTTAAGCTAAGTGTTGGGGAAAAGTAGCACAAGGCCTGGAGGGAAATGATAGAGAACAATAGTAGTACTGGGGCCCACAGCACAGTAAGATCATGGGTCCTTATTGTTATCACATCAACAACAAGGTCTGAGTCTTATTTTGATGTTTTAGTAATGTAATTATCATCATGGTAGGGCTTACTTTGTATTCAAATTTGGTGCAAATGATATAGCCATTCAAGGCCCCTAGAAAGTTAGTGTGAAAACAGACCATTGTAACATTTATTAACTGACTGTTGTGTACCAGAGTTACATAGTGCCAGAATACAGAACTGAATATTTCTTTTTTTTTTTTTTTTTCCGTGGTTTTTGGCCGGGGCTGGGTTTGAACCTGCCACCTGCGGCATATGGGACCGGCGCCCTACTCCTTGAGCCACAGGCGCTTCCCAGAACTGAATATTTCTTAGTCCTTATGTTCTATGTTGACACTGAACAAGTGATTATAATAGGATGTAAGAAGTGCACTAATAGATGTAAACTGAAAGAATTGTAAGAATGTACTGGAACCTAGTGTTTGACGTGGGGCTTAGGAAATGAAGAGCTGGATTTTTAAATTTTATTTACTGTAAATTAAGTTGAAATAGCCACATGTGGACAATGGCTACCATTCTGGACAATGCAAATATAGAATATTTCTGTTGTCACAGAAAGTTCTGTTGAGCACTATGATTTTAGAATGTTCTTTGGTCTTTTAAAAGGTTTCGTAAATATCTTTTCCTGTGGAAAGATTAAAAAGTAGTCTCTTCTAATGTGACTCCTTCATACATTTCCTTGCCACACGTCACATCATGCTGTATCCTTTTCCTACATGGCTACCAGTATAAAATAGTACTCTGGCAGTCTCTGGGAGCATCTTCGGCTGTTTTCATCCCAGAGGCTTAAATTCTTCCTCCAAATAAGAAAAACTGAAGACCTGGAAGTTTGAAGGAAAACAAGCCAAACTCCCTTTCTCACATTGAACCACAGACTCTTTGAAACCTGACAATTATTTTTATTTGTGCCGACTTAAGATGGAAATAAGAACTTAAAAGAGAATTTGAAAAATACCCTTCTTACAAAAAAGCTTAAATCATTTCCTCTGAAAGTTTCCTTCCATCTAAGGTCCCACAGACCAGCCTCCTCCTTTCCTCAGTGTGAGGGGGAGGAATGTGACCTCAGTTTCCACTGATACTGCTTTTAGGGTCCCACAGGTGTCCTTGTACTTGCCCTCTCTGTCAGGGCAGAGATTGGCACACCCTGGCTTTCCCTGCACTTTGGTAAAAGCTAAGTCCTTGGACTTTGTTTCTTGCTTCCAAATCTTGTTCATAGTTGTACTTCTCATACCTGTCTCCCAGGTATGAGGCTTATTGGTTTTTGTTTATTAATAAGGCTATAATTGACAATTATGTTTTCATGTAGGTTAATAATAATAATAATTGTAGCATTAAACCAGGCGTGGTGGCTCACGCCTGTAATCTTAACACCCTGGGAGGCTGGGGCAGATGGATTGCTTGAGCTCAGGAGTTTGAGACAAACCTGAGCAAGAGTGAGACGCCCCCCTCCCCATCTCTAAAAGTAGCCAGGTGTTGTGGTGAGTGCCTATAGTCCAGCTACTCAGAAGGCCGAGGTAAGCGGAGTTTGAGGTTGCTGTGAGCTATGACGCCACCACGTTCTACCGAGGGCAACAAAGTAAGACTCCGTCTCAAAAAAAAAAAGTTGGTTAAGAAAAAGCCCTTAATCTTGAGTATTATGAGACAATGAAGCCTAGCTATAAGTTTCTGGAGTTAGAGATACTTGTTATTTTTTTTTTCTTTTGAGACACAGTCTCACTCTGTTGCCCAGGTTAGAGTGCCATGGCGTCATTATAGTTTACAGCAACCTTAAACTCTTGGGCTCAAGAGATCCTCTTTTTTTTTTTTAAGACAGTCTTACTTTGTCACCCTCAGTACAGTATCCTGTAACATGGCATCATAGCTCACAGCAACTTCAAACTCCTGGGCCCAAATGATCCTCTTGCCTCAGCCTCTTAAGTAGCGGGGGATAGAGGTATCCGCCAAAACGCCCAGCTAATTTTTCTATTTTTAGTAGAGACGGGGTCTCACCCTTGCTCTGGCTGGTCTCAAACTCCTGGGCTCAAGGGATCCTCCTGCCTCAGCCTCCCAGAGTGCTGGGATTACAGGCTTGAGTCACCACGCCTGGCCTGTACCCAAATTCTGAAACTATTCCTTGCCAGCTCTATGATCTTGTCCAAATTAAGCTCACTTCTGAGCTTCTGCAGAGTAGAAATGTCTACCTAGCAGGTTAATTCAGAGGATGAATTTAAGAATCTGTGCACTTGGCATGTACAAACACACGCAGAGAAGCCGGCGCGTAGAGCCAGAAGGTCACTTGCTCTTAGAGCTGTTGTTCTAGTCATGGCGATTTTTTTTCTTTCTCTCTTCCCATCCTTCTCTTTTCCCTTTCTCTTTCCCCCTCCCCCTTCTCTTTTCTTTCTGTTTTGAAACATGAACTTCTCACTCTGTCTCCAGGGCTAAGTGGCATCATCACAGCTTCCTGCAGCCTCAAACCCCTGGGCTCGCCTCAGCTTCCTAAGTAGCCCAGACTATAGACATACACCATCATGCCCGGCTTATTTTTTTATTTTTTGTACAATTGTGGTCTTGCTGACGCCCAAGTTGGTCTTGAAGTCCCATCCTGTAGTGATCTTCCTGCCTCAGTCTCCCAAAGTATTAGGATTACAGGTGTGAGCTACCATACCTGGCCATCACCATATTATTAAAATGTTGGTTGTGGGTTATCCTTTGTGTGATCCTAGGCTGGACTGTACACAAACAATTGGAATTTTATGCAGTATTGAAATAGCATTTAGAACAGTTGTAACGATATTATCTCTGGATCTTTGATGTGTGCCAGATGAATTGAAAATTTTACAGCCAAAGAAAAGAGCACCGAGAGGTTTGTTCCCATCTGTAGTTCTTCTGCAGAGGGCCCATCCTGTGATAGTGCAGTTAGCTGCACCTGCTAAAAACACAAGACAAGGGTGTGAAGATCTTGCTACCTCAATGATTTATTTACTCCTAGTTTTCTCCACTTTAAAGAGGAAATTGCATAGTTTTTTGTTCGACTTTGTAGTTACATATGTGCAAAGACCAGGGAATGATCTGATTTTCGTTGGAAAGTCTACTTTTCTTGGATCGTAGTATGTTGGGAAGAGAAGCATAGATTATGAAATTGTCTTTTCGTAAGGCCTAGAGTTGCCTTGCTTCTCTTGGGGACTGAGTAATTTGTTACTCTTCATTGCCCCATTATTCCCCCCCGCCCCAGGGTAGTTTTCTTTGCACCTGCAGGAGACTTGTTCTTTCACTTCTGTATTATCACGTTATTTACTGCATATATGGAAAAAAGGGGCAAATGTTTTCTTACAGCCATCATGACAACTTTGATACAAACAGGACAGTGCTGTTTAGTTCAACAAAAATAGGGAAATATCCAAGAAAGTGTATTAGGAAGGGAAATCCCTTGAAAACAGGAATTTAGGGCTCGGCGCCTATAGCTCAGCAGCTAGGGCGCTAGCCACATGCACCAGAGCTGCAGGGTTTGAACCCAGCCCGGGCCTATCAAACAACAATGACAACTACAACCAAGCAATAGTCAGATATTGGGGCGGGCACCTGTAGTCCCAGCTACTTGGGAGGCTGAGGCAAGAGAATCGCTTGAGCCCAAGAGTTGGAGGTTGCTATGAGCTGTGATGCCATAGCACTCTACCTAGGGTGACATAGTGAGACTCTGTCTCAAAAAAAAAGAAAACGAAAATAGGAATTTAGAGATTTATTGTCTGACAGGAGCACAGGGCTGATTCCCTGTTAGTGATTGCAAACTGATGGTCCACAGGCTAGACACTATTTTGTTTGCACATATGGAGTTTAACATATTTTGAAGTTTGCTGCAAAGATTTAAAAAATCTTAACCAGGTACAATGGCTCATGCCTATAATCCCAGCACTTTGGGAAGCCGAGGCAGGAGGATCTCTTGGGGACAGGAATTCAAAACCAACCTGGACAACATAGAGAGACACTGTCTCTACAAACACTTTTAAAAGTTAGCCGGGTATCATATCATGCACCTACGGTTCCAGCTATTTGGGATGCTGAGGCAGGAGGATACATTGAGCCCAGGAGTTTGAGGCTACAGTGAGCCATGATCATACCATTGCACTCTAGCCTGGGCAACAGAGGGAGACTCTGTCTCAAAACAACAAAGAAACAAAAACCTTGGTTTCTTACTACAATTTCATAGTTTAAGCTTCTTTTAAAAAAGAAATCTGAAGTTAATACAAGTTCTGAACTCTGGAGTTTAAGTACCACTTACCTGGTGCTGCCTCTCCCGTCCCTTGCCACCCCCTCGCCCGCCATGGTCTTCCTCCAGCTCAGCTCCTTGCAGTCACCTGCCTGCCTGCTGTCTCTCCCTCTTCTGAGAGGCCCAAGCCTCTACTGCACAGTCTCACAGGTGACAGGTCTCTGTAACGGGCCAACTACGAGCCCAGGCATTCTGGAATTCATGATTCTTTGTACACTGAGCCCTTTCATGTATTATATTAATTATATATTATATGTTAATGCCCTTTTATAACTGGCTGCCCATGTGAAAATTGAAGCTCAGCTTTCTTAAGTAGGACTGTGTGCATCATGTGAGCCCCGTGTGGCGAGGTTGGGGTGCAGGGAGCATGTATTCTGGTGAGAAGACAGTGGGCGAGAGGCCAGATGAGGCACACATTTGCCCTGATTACCAGGTTTAGATCCTCTGTTAGTTACCCCAAAACTGAGTGTCTTGAGACAACAATTTTAATATTTTTTATTTTACACACTTTCTGCGAATCAGAGGTGGAAGAGTGGCTCAGCTGGGTGGTTTGGGCTCGTATCTCTCATACGAGTACAGTCAACATGTGAGGATGGGGTGTGATGGGGCCTGGGGATCTGCATCCAGGATGGGCCCCTCGCATGGCCATTGGCAGGAGGCCTCCGTCCACATGATGTGTAGCTGTCTGTAGTGTGTTCACGTGACATGGCAGCTGGCTATCCCAGGGCAGTCCAGGTCTTCGTGACCTACTCTTGGAAATCACATGCCATTACTTTTGCCATATTTCTCGGTCACATAGATCAGCCCTGACAGTGTTGGATGGGACTACACAAAGTGTGAATACCAGATGGTGAGACTCTCCGAGGGCTGTCTTGGAGGCTGGGTACCACCAATACCAGCCTCCTCATTCACCCTATTTAGTCACTACTTGAGTGAGTTGGTGTAGTCGCTTTTAATGTGTCATATCCCTCAGGCATGTTGGACTGACAAAAACGTTCAAGACCAACATATGGTCTAAGTCCTGATCATTGATGTACTCTTGATTCAAGGCCACCAGCCAGAAAGTACTGTTCACCTCACCAAAAGATTGGACAAAAGAAGAGATGAATTGGTGCATTGGATTTCTTTCTCAAATTCTTCAAATTCCCTCCAGTGTTTTCTCCCTGAATTCTGGGAGTTTTACAGATTCTAGAAGCTATGAGACACTAGATTATCTCAAAGTGATTTTTAAGGCAAAACAGGTAGTTGAATATTTATATCTAACTGCCTCTCTAGAATTACAGAATTCTTGATATTATTAGAATGATTTTGTTAGTGCCTTGCCCAGTAGTTAGGTAGACAGGTGG
Source organism: Nycticebus coucang (assembly GCF_027406575.1). Lineage (NCBI taxonomy): Eukaryota > Metazoa > Chordata > Mammalia > Primates > Lorisidae > Nycticebus > Nycticebus coucang. Next base: position 26,759,783 of record NC_069787.1, read on the forward strand.
AAGTTCAAAAAAGACAATTAGGTCCTTTCAACAACTTTGAAATCTTGGTGATAAGATTCCCTGTTCAACATATGACAATGAAACATTAAACTGGGAGGCAGACAGTGTATCACCACATGCCTCCTGTGATGATAAAAGCTGTAGGAAGATAAAGCTGGTGAAGGTTTGGGTGATATTCCTGTGATGTTTGAGAGCTTGATTCAGTGCGGGATTGAGCAAGTGAGTATCTGGGAAAGAATGTTTCAGAATGAGTCAACAGTAAGTATAAAAGTTCCCAGATAGAATGAAGCCTGATTGCACCGCCAGGGTCGTGGAGGTTCCACCTGCTCCCCAACACCTTGGTTCTCACCACTGGTCTACTGATGGTTAACTCGTAGTTTTGTTTTCTTAACCAGAGTCTTCTATAAAACTACTTTTGTGTGCTAAACCTGATTCATGAGGGAGGGACATTATGCTATGGCCGGCCTACTGTGTATTTCCCCTTTCCCTCCCCACAAAGATTTTTCAAAACTTATGTATGCAAATAGGTATTTTTGTTTGTTTCACATGAGTTGCTTTTGCACAATATAACAAGCCCATGATTTCACATGACAGTAATTCATAGAAAGTGATAGTCATCTTGCTTAGATACCTTAGTTCTCAAATCTAGACTGCTAAATATAGTACCTTCTCAGACCCATACACGGTGCCGAAAAAAAAGAAAAATAAAGGTCAAAGTTTCCCCACCCACAAATTTGGTTATAAAAACAGCAAGGCAGGATTTTTCTGAACTTGAATCAGAAATTTTTTAATTTAAATACTGTTCTGTTTTGACAAAGTGTTAAACCACAGAGGTCTCAGAAAGGTACTATTAAAGCTTTTGTCAATACCTGCTGGCGTCTCTCAACAGGAAACTCTGGATGACTTCTGTTGTCATTCTGTGATACACTGACGGAATGTGTGCCCTTGTTTAATAGTCGCATCCAGGGAGTGATCAGAATGCAGCCCAGTCCTGTTTACATTAACTTTAATATGTTGCATAACCCTTTGCCAGACAAAACCTGTATTGTTTCTTTTGTTTGATTAATTAACATTGGATTTCTGACTTTGCCAAGTGTATTGTCCAGAGCAAGACAAAATATGATGTCACATGAGTTTTATCCACCCAACAAAGCACTGAGCTGCCTACAGCTGTTTATCTCCCTTGGTCTTATAATCTCATCAGTTGTGTAGTTGGGGCGTTCGAAATTCTTAAATGACCTGAACCATCCCCAAGAAATCCAACATACTAGAAGAGCTCTTTGTTGGAAATCAGTCCCCGGCCCTCTCTTTATCTCAGTTTGTTGCATGTTGAATAGTAAGTTGCATTTTACTGTAAAGGTGACTGCATTTTTCTTATGGGGCCTTCAGGGTAAACAGCCGTTAGTTTCCATCTGTGAACACACACATGTAGCTTGTGTTCAGGAAGGGTGCCCAGTGTTTCCAGAGTCATCATTTCTCTGTAATGTTTGTTCTTCCTGGTTGTGCACAGATAGATTCTATGCCCCAGTGCCAGATGAAGAGGGCGCCTGCAATTCCAGCTGAATGTATTGCGGTTGAAAGTAGGCCCGCGTGGAGGCAAGCAAATAGCTTTTAATTTTACATAATTTGGTTTTCTACTTTGCTCTGGGGCAGTAGTTTGCAGCCCAGGGTCACATCAGATGTATCTCACGATTTGGAAGAGAAGGATTCCTGGAAAGTGTCTGGCAAGACAGAACTCTGGAGGGAGTTCGGTCTCTGCCCTTTATTGATAGACTTGGGGAAATTGGAAATTGTGTCTTTAGGTTGGGATGGTGACCTGTATCTCTGGAGCAGAGAGTCTCTGGAGATTAGAAAAGGCAAGAACAATTCTAGATTCTCTGAGAATAAATTTTGCATGACATTTATCATGTGCCCACCTTCTCGACCCCATGCATTGCATCATGACCTTTGTGTGTGGTGGTGTCACATAAAGGAGAATGAGAAGATTCCTTTTTAGGAGAAGCTCACAGATTTCCTTAATAAAGAATTAAATAACAATCCCAGATACCAGATAAGTAAATGGCTATGTTGGGGCAAAAGTAATTGTGGACCATGAATTTTAAATCACAATAACTAGGCTCAAACAAATCTTCATTTATCAAAATAGGAACTTTTATAATCAATACATTGAGGCCAATGAGAAATAAGTTTATTTCTTCCTGTAGCATACAGATCTGTGCTTTGGGATTCTGCAAACTCTTGGAAAGCATTTCCTGCATGGTGCTGGGTGTGGAAGCATTTCCCTGTGAAAAGTTGTCGATTTACCTGAAGATGTGAGGTCAGGTGAATATAGCAGATGCGAGAAAACTTCATAGCCCTATATGTTATACTTCTGAAGCATTGGTCGTGTGACGTGCGGTTGGGCACTGTCCTGAAGGAGAGTTGGGCCCTCTCTGCTGACCAACGCCCGCTATAGGTATTGCTCTTTTCAATGCATCTCAGCCATGTGCTGAGCTGTCTTCTCGGATGTGATGGTTTTGCTGCGATTTAGAAAGTGGTAGAGGATCAGACCAGCAGCAGACCTCCAAACAGTGGACAGGACCTTTTTTTGGTGCCAGTTTGGCTTCAGGACTTCAGGAAGTTCTTTGGAGGTTCTCCTCAGACCACCCACTGAGCTGGATGTCACTGGGTACTACATAAAATCCACTTTTTGTCACATACCACAATCCAATCAAGAAATGGTTCGCTGTTGGTGAGTAGAATAAGCAAAGACAACACTAAAACAAAAATAGCTCTGATTTTGGTCAACTCCAAGGCACCCTCTTATGGAGCTTTTTTACCTTCCCAATTTGCTTCAAATGCTGACCAACCATAGAATGGTCGACAGTTGAGTTCTTTAGCAGCTTCTGTAGTTGTCAAAGGATAAGCTTCGATGACTCCTCTGAGTTAGCTGGTCATGGTCAACGTTCGATGGCCGGTCACTACGCTTCTCATCTTCAAGGCTCTCAGCTCCTTTGCAAAACTTCTTGAACCACCACTACACTGTACATTGGTTGGCAATTCCTGGGCCAAATGCATTGTTGATGTTGCGAGTTGTCTGTGCTATTTTACGACCCCATTTTGAAGTTGAATACAATAGCTTAAATTTGCTTTTTGTCTAACATCATTTCCATAGTCTAAAATAAATATAAAATAAATAGCAAGTAATAAGTTACTAGCGGGAAATGCACATTAAAGTGATGCATAACATAACCACATTTATTTAAGAATGTATTCCATGGGTGGTACCTGTGGCTCAAAGGAGTAGGGCGCTGGACCCATATACCGGAGGTGGTGAGTTCAAACCCAGCCCTGGCCAAAAAAAAAGAATGTATTCCAGTATCAAATAGCAAATTTCAACAATGCAAAATCTGCATTTACTTTTGCACCAACCTAACATAGCTGCATCAAGCACAATCTGAGAGGGCAGAGCTCTTTTTGCCCCTTGGCCAAGGACAAAAATGGGTAAGGCCAGTTGTCAACATGAGACTCTAGTTTTAGGTTTAGAACTACACAGAGTAGACTTGTGAAGGATTTCAGCCTGATATTTATAGTTCTAATTCTAATTCTGAACTAATTTATAGTTCAGCCATGTCATCCAAAGCCTCAGCCCAGGCTTTAGAAACAAAAGACTCTTGGGCAAAATAATTAACTTCCTTTCATCTCTACATCCGTAAAATGACCATAAATGATACTCACCACATAAGGACCAAATGGAAACTTGGACATAAAGCACCTAGCCAGGGACACCCAGCCTGTGATACACACTTCACAAAAGGTACTAATAATGTTACTGGAACTTGATTTAATTGTTGTTGATGATTCTAAAATACCAGGTATTAATATTCCCCCAAAGTAGCCAGGTGGCGCATACCTCTAGTCCTTGCTACTCTGGAGGGTAAGGTAGGAGGCCCTCTGTAGCCCAAGAGTTTGAGGTTCCTGTGTGCTATGATGATGCCACTGCTTCTCTTAGCCTGGATGGATGCAACCTTGGAAGAACTAACTAGTTTAGTAGAAGAAGTCTACCCAGAAGCTAGAAAGAAGGGCACACACTTCAATTTTGCGATTGTTTTTATAGATCTTAAGAAGACCTGGCTGTTGAGTTAAGGAGATTGGCAGCACCATGTCTGGCAGGAAGGGGACTGATGACTCCATGGCCCTGCAGTCACAGAAGTTCCAAATAGGAGATTATTTGGACATAGCAATTACACCTCCAAATCGGGCACCACCTCCTTCAGGATGCATGAGACCTTATTAAATTCTATTTACTATTCATTGAATTTATTTTTTGGTCAGTTATGTAAAATAAACTTCCATGCTCTTTTCCCTCTTCTGGGGGGGGGGATATATGTATAAAAATCTGAAGCCATAGGATCCCACTAATCTTCACCTAGAATTTCATAGTAACAGGAGAATAAATGAAACTTTGGAATGCCAAATAATAATGGGATGAAGTGAAAAGCTAAATGGAAGGTAAAAAGTAGTTATAAGCTGTTGATGTGCTGGATAGAGAGCACAATGCAGAGAAATGAGTGGATTTTGACATGATTTTTGAGTAAAAGGAAAGAATAAGCTGCTAATTGGGAATGACTGTTTCATGCTGAAATCCATATATTTAAAAAATGATTCATTTTAAAACATCATTTTATTTAGGAGGAAGTAAAACCTTTTAAAAAATTGTAAAAATTGTGCAAGGAACAGTTAATCCATTAAAAGCCTGTATTTTAGCAGGTCTAACATCAGTAAGTGATTTCAATAATATAGCTTACTCAGTGGACATTTCGAAATGGGCCACCATGAAGGCAAAGTGTATTTCCCCAGAATGTATGGATTACAATAAAATAGTTGCTAACAGGTTTTTAAAATTATTTAGTACCAGACTCTATGAAAGTGTGAGTGCCACAATTTGGCAAAGTGGAATTAGACTGTAATGTCAGATTCAGGAGAAAGGAGAAACAAACCCAAGAGTAAGGAATCAGTGTGGAGTTTGTTTTAAAAAAAAATTTTTTTTTTTAAGTAAAAGGATTTTGAGTAAAAACTCATTGGACTAAAAAGTCTTACTGCTTACTGCCATCATGAGACCCTGGCAGGGGGGCACTTCTGTAATTTTTTTTTTTTTTTAAGAAGGTAAAAATGTCTTGAAGAAATTTCCAGGTCTTGGTGAATAGAATACACAATTGAATTTCAAAGTGATGTTGCAGGCATATCCTCTTTTAAGAAATTTGCAAATTTGGGTGATGGAAGGAAAAGTGCACATGTGGTGAATGGAAGCCTAGTAAATGATGTGTGGTTGGGACGGGCTGAGTGTAACTGAGATTGACTTGGGGAATCCCTTCCAGAATGTCATCCTATAAACCAAGATTTGCAGCTGCCATCAGGTGCTTTGTAATTAGGTTTTTCCCTCATGCTATGCTTTTCAAGGTTGATTGGAAGTGTTACTTTGACTACTTCCTAATCTCCTTGTGGAAGAAGGTACCTGTATTAGTCAAGACCTTTCCCCATGCAAATGTCAAAACCTAACTCAGACTAGCAAGTGATGGTGGGTGTGGGGGAGGTAGGAGAGTCTGTGAACTCTCAGAGCTTGAAAGTTGGAGGGTTAGCTTGGCCTCAGGCACAGCTGGAACCAGGCACTCAGATAATGTCATCAGGAATTGGTCTCACTCCTTCACTGTGCTCTGGTTTCTTTTTGTATTGACTCCATTTTTTGTCAGGTTCTCTGCAAGGTCCAGACTCACATATTTTCAGTTTAGCAACCACTGTACAAAGAGCTCTTATGCAGCAGTTCCAGCAGAAGTCCCTGAATTGATTGAGTTGAATGACTTGGGTCAGGTATCTACACCTGAACCAGTCACTGTGGATTAGGAAAGGGGAATAATATGCTTGTTGGCAGGGCCAGGCCTCATGCCCACCGGTCTGTACCTTTTAGAAGACGTTGGATTAGGCGCTGTACCCACATGTTTATCCTTTTCCTTAGAGGGTGAGGCATACCATATTGTTAGACATACTATTCATCCAGTCTGCTATTTTAGCAGAAAAACCATTTCCTTAAAGAGTAGGATGACTTGTTGAGTTATTATCAGTCTGGTACATGTTTGTATACCACGTATGTATCCATTTGATTCTTGTGTGTTTACTTTCATATGTGTGCATGTCTTTTTATATAGTACAATATTATGATGTCTCTAAAATCACATCCCAGTACTGCAACTCATGGCCTATAAAGGTTGGTAGAGCAGTATAAATAAATTTCTTCAGATGTAATTCCTCCATCAGAAACCAGAGAAGATTAGTCCAGAGGTGATTGGACTAGAATATGCAGTCCTTTTTCACTGGAAAAAGTCTATATTTCAATCTTATAATTCATCTTTGTAGTGGCTTTCATATTATAAGCCCATTTCATACACTGGTGTGTTCTAGACCTAGCAGCCCTGTCTGTTCTGTGCCTGCAATGCCCAGATGGTGGCTATTGAGCAAAGTGTGGCTAAGATGATGGAAGAAGTGAATTTTTATTTAAGTTTAATTAAATTTAAATAGCCGCTGTGGCTAATATCTATACTATGGGCTCTGGATTAATGACCAAATGGAGACACGGAGATTTTTAGACAAATGTGAGTGAAATGTGAGTAACTGTGGAAGATGACTTAAATTTTGATGTCTAGTGCCCATAGTGAATAATACTTAGGTATATTTTTCATTCATAATTTGTAGTTAAAAAGTGCTGCTCAAAGAAATAGAGAAAGATTATTGTGTCCCCACGTATCCCCCAACACAAACAAATTTCCAAGTGTTAGAGACTGTGATGATTTTAGTTTTGTGGCTCCTCATGTGCCTTCCCATGTGGTGGGGTGAAGCAGTGGAAAGAATGCTTAATTACAAGTCACGAATTTTAGGGTTCTGATCTTGTTTCTGCCGGTAACTATTTAGATGTATGACCTTCAGCTCTTCATTTCTCTTTCCTGGGCATCAGTTTTCTCATCTGGAAAACGAGGGGGTGGGAGTAAGAACTAAATTTTTGTTGATCTCTGAAGATGATATCTAAAACTATTCCAAATCAAAGTTTCTATGATTCTGTCTTTTTCTTCTTTCTCATGACCAGAATGGTGGCTGGGAGTTTTCTCTTGGTATAGTCACTGAGCACGTAAGTACCAGCAATTGAAAGAACTGGGGAGATGTCTTGGATCATTTCAGCATTGAAGTTGGGGAGTTTTAGAACACTTTTCAAATTCCCACCGGAGCCAGGTATGAGGCTCATTCCTATAATCCCAGCACTTTGGGAGGCTGAGGTAGGAAGATTAATTGAGGCCAGGAGTTTGTGACCAGCTTGAGCAATATAGCAAGGCAAAAAAAAAAAAAAGAGAAAGAAAAAAATTGAAAAATGAGCTAGGCATGGTGGCATATACCTGTAGTCTCAACTACTTGGGAGGCCGAGGCAGAAGATTGCTTGAGCCCCATAGTTTGAGGTTGATGATGCCAGTACACTCCAGCTGGGGGGGAAGAAAAGAATTCCCACTGTATCTGAAGGAAACCCAAGGAAATATTTTTTAGTGTTGCATGCCCAGATAAAGCCAGAAGAAAATGTAAAGCAGGTAGCAAGAAACAATGCATATATTTTATGGGGACGTGGGGGGGAGCTAGTTTAGTCTGAAGTTGCCTCATTGTGTTACTTACAGAGCTGAAATTCCCGTAGAGGTAAAGGCTTCAGAGAAAATGTGGGCAGAATGGACCAAAGTGAAGAATATTGAATGAGAGTCGAAGAGAACAATTCATACCTCAAGTGGGCTTGGGAAATTGGTTCATGGAGTAAAACCCTTAATACTACTGCTTGCTAAGCATAAAGAAGGCAAGTTAGAGATGAGAAGACCTTCTTGGGAGCTAGGGAAGTTAGGGTTAAGGAAGGATGTTTGGAGTGACTTCATCTGTAGAAGGTTGGAATTTGGAGGAGATGAATCACAAATAAAGAGAAAGAGGAAAGAGAGAACACTGGCCAGATTTGCAAGAACAGGTAGGAGGATATGAAGTGTTCCAAAGGACAGTGTGGTAGGATGTGTCAAACCAGTACAGAGGAGAAAGGCATCAGCTGGGGCTGAATTGAAACAAGATGTTTATTTGGTGATTTAATTTTGATGTTCACTAATAACGTGATAATTGTGTTGTTATCGTGTGATAATGCGACGGAGTTAAACATTTATTGATGTGGTCACGCTAGTGAATTCTCATTGTAAATAATAGCTCTTATACCCTGTCTCCATAGGATTGTTCAGACACAGTTGCATCTTGTAGCTTTATTTTTATTTTTTAACTGGCTATCTTTATGTATGGGAACAGTCATCTCCAGAGATTCATTTTCATTTCAAAAAACTTCTAAAGGTGTTAATTGCATTTTTCAAAAAGTCTTATGTAATTATTTAAAATTATTCTGCCGGCACCATAAATCAGAACTTTTCCCATTATATAGCCAAGGAACATTTATGACCTGTTTAGACAGTTTTGATTTATAGGTTTAGGAAACAAGAATATAGAAACCATTGCCAGGTTTTAATTTGGAAATTTCTTTAGCCACGTCTGTTTCTGCAGAAAAGAGAAACAAAAAGCTGTTGGAGAGGTGACTGGAGAGGTATAGTTCATGCTAGTGAGACACAAGAAAAAGAGGTCCAAGACCTGAGTTGGGGGTCCTGCTCTGAAATGAGAAATTGGGGTGTCCCACACATGGTGTTTACTCTTTCTAGACATTATTTTTAAATGCTGGGTCCAGGTAAAAGGTGCCTAACTCTGAGTAAGTTACTTAAGTTTCTAGATCTCAGTTTCCTCGTCTATAAAATGTAGAATAACAAAAGTATCTTCACAGGGTTGTGGCAGAGATTAAGTAAGCTCACTCATTTATGTACTCAAAAGCATGTTTGAAGCCCCTGCTAAAAGCCAGGCACTGTGTTGGGTGCTGAGTGAAGGTGGCAGGAAGATGCAGGGCCTGCCTTCTCTTGATGTAGGTGATAGGCAGGAATAAACCCAGGTCTAGGACAGGTGATAAGTGGGAAATAAGCCATGGCATGAAGCAGATGTAGGTGATTGTTAGTCAAATACAGTAGAACCTCCATAGTTGACCACCTCCTTACATTGAGCGCCTCCTGAAGTTGACCTAATTTTCATAGATGGGACATTCACCACATGCCCATATCACTGTGGTAGGCCTAGTTTCTTATGTTGACCACCTCCGTATGTGGACCAGTTCATTACAGTCCCTTGGATGGTCAACTTACAGAGGTTCTGCTATTAATAACAATTGCACTCCAGCTTAGATGCTATGAAACGTTACAACGCTCAAATTTGGAAAACTGATCACAACTTATCTCAGGTGAATATGATTCAGCAATTTTAGAGATGACAGAAGTTGTAGGAAGTGTCCCGGGAGGATGGGGGAGAGTTAATATTCTGAAATGAAGACTCAAGATTTTTTTTTTTTCCAAAAGATCTCAGCAGGCTCAAATTCTGGATCAAAGTGAAAAAGATTTTTAATGGGAACAAATGCAGAGCCCATTTCACTGTACTAGTGAAGAGTGAAGAGCCCCAACATAACAGCAGTTCATGTGACAATTAGTTAGGGCGTGATTGCAAAACCAGGAGGAGCCGATTGTGGCTTGGCAGGGGGGCAGAAGCACCAAGGATTTAGTCTGCATTAATAGAATGATGAGGAATTGGGCTTCTGTCTTCCTCTGAACTAGAGAGCTGGCACTTGGCCTGACATGCTCCTTTCTGGGCACTCCATTTGAAGACGCTCCGAGGTGAACCAGAGTGGAGGGCCTTTGCATATTATATATTAAATTTTGGCCACATGTTTTAAACAAAACCAGAGCCTATTTAAGGCTTAGGTGGGCAGGGGCCAAACCTGTGTTATATATAGCACAGGGGCCTCCTGTATTATAGCACAGGAGTCAGATAGCATACACTATGGGGGTGAACTTGGTCACTAAATTGTGGTCCCTGTGATGCACATAACGAAAGAGAAACAGAGGGTATGCCAGCTCTGTGTCTTTTGCTTCAGAGAAGAGTTAAAGGTGCCACTATTTGTGACTATTCAGCAGTCCCAATGCCGTGTGGGGAGGAAACTCCACGGGCAATGTAAATTTAGTTTCAGGATGCCCTGCTATTGGCAACCTCTTAGAAAATTGCTTTTCCCGCTCTTTAAGTCGAATTGTCCATTCAGAAGGATTCTTTTCATATGATGAAATAAGCAGGACAAATGAAAGATAGATTTTTGGAAAAGTCCAGGTAGCTCTGTATCTTTAGCAGCTGTATGGTTGTGTTAGACTATGTCATTCAAGTTTAATTAGAACCCTAAAATCTTATTTGTGTAATCTCTGAATAACAGTTTATATTCATTCTGTTTAACTTTCAAAGAATCTGATCATTGAGTGCAATGTACAAGTGAATTTTTTGCATGAGAGGTCACTCAGTCATTGAAGTGTCATCAGTAAGTTTTTACTCCCAATTTTGGCAATATAGAAATGCCTCTCTAGTCTTTGAATGTTCATCTTCCATATAGAGATGCTCTTACTTAGTGAGGACTTAATTTTTCCTTAGGACTATGCTACATGGAACTCATCTTTCAGAGCTTGTAGTTCAGAGAAAACATGTGCATGAAACATAAATGAAATGTAAAAGAAGGAAGGGAGGGAGGAGAGAGGCAGGGTGAAGAAGAGAAAAGAGAAAGCGTTAATTTATTTACTTGTTCATTTGCCTGTACATTCATCACATCTTTGTTGAGGAGCTCCGAACGTATAGGGCGCTCACTGAGTATTTGATGGAATGCTGAAGTGACTGGAGCAGAACAGGAATGTTGTAGGAAGTCGAAGTGGCACCACCCCAGATTTAGTGCCATGGATGGGAAGATGGCTAAGTTAGTGGCCTCTTCTGCTGTCTAAAATGTGTGTTTCTGTTGAGGAGGATAATTTTGTCTAATAGAGGAATACTTTTTTGTTGAGGCTGGCCTCTGTTCTCCCTTCCTGTCATTCAGCTTTGCTAAACAGGTCCTTTACTGTCTTTCCTCTCACTCGCCACTTAGTTCACAAGGAACAAATTAATAAAAATTAACAAGAGCCACCTTCATTCCAACACAGCGAAGCTGCCTCAGAGAAAGCCCACTAAAACAAGACTTCATGACGGCTCAGAGACGGGCCTTCCTGAGGGATGTAACTTGCGAAAGATCTGTGGGGTCTCGACTATGCTGGTTTTGTTAGAGTTCTGATTCCACCCCTGGTAATCTAAAAAGGATTAACACACAAGTCCTGGATATTTTGGAAGTTTGCCCTTACTTGCATGTGAGTTCTTTTCAAGCTTTTATTCTATATAATTATAAGATATCCATGTCTGCTGTGATATGATTTAAATACTTTGGTGACCGAAATAGCTAATTCATGAATTCATATTCTTTTACTTTCTGTTAGTGATTCCTAATCACTGCTTGAATGTTAGACTCAACCCTTTACCCTTTACCCTTTACAAATTCTGAAGGTGTATCAGAGATCCACCAAAGCAAAGTCTCTAACTTGGAAGCTAAGGAATCCTGGGTTGAGAGCATGCCAAGATGGGAATAAAGACTGTCATGTTAATCATGGACAGTACATGCGTGAAGTGGAACAGTAACCATGCCGAAAATGGGAGTGAGAAGAGGATGAGATGGGTAAATGTTTGAGATACGAAGTACAGGTGAAACTGAGAAGAAGAAGAAAAACAATTCAGTCTCAAAGGAAGGCAGACAGAGCATCAGTTATCAGCACCCCGGCCATGCTGAGTCCTCCAGAGTGGCTGGCACTCTGGGTAGTGTTGTCTCTGTGAATATTTGCATGTGCTGGTCCAGTTGCTCAGATGCCCTTTCCCATATTGCCTGCCCAACTCCTTGGGGCAGAGCATTGCCCTTTAATCTTTAGCATCAGCCTTCTGTTATTTTAGACTTTTCTTTATCCCTGTAGCCTGAGGTAGGAGCTCCTCGTCTCTGATATCTGTCTGTTTGTATGGTTTTTTTTTTTTAATTAAATTATAGCTGTGTACATTAATGCAATCATGTGCTGGTTTTATATACAATTTGAAATATTTTCATCACACTGGTTAACAAAGCCTTCCTGGCATTTTCTTATGTTTTTTTTTTTTTAATTTTAGCAAATGCTCAAATAAATGATAGTGATACCATACTATGTGTCCTGGAAGCACTAGGGGATTTCTCTTCCTTAATTTTTTGTTGTTGTTGTTGTTGTTCCTTAATTTGGATAGTTGGGTATTGGAAACTTGGGTGAAAAAAATGTTAAAACAACCCATTTATGTCATTAAACCATGATGCTATTTGGGGGTGAATTCCCCTGAGCCATGGTGGCTGGGTTCCACCAAAGGCATTTCTTCTGGGAGACAGACTGTACTGTGAGAAGAAAGTATGAAAATATTGTGAAAACATAGGCTGAAGTTACTATAAGTTAGGTGTCATGTTGGCAAACCTACCATTGATTGTTCCTGACAGTTAAGACAGAGACCCCTCCTTGTATCATCCCAGTGGGTCCTTAAGACCTCAATGTTTAGCAAAACACCAACGCCTTAGCATACCATGAAACTGTCCATATAAGTGGGACTGTGATTTTTGCTTCCTGGGGATGATTCTTGCTCTCATTACCATGCATTTAAAGACACAAAGCAACCAAAAGGCCTCTTCTCTTGTTAAGATTGGGTGAAAAAGCTGCTGGTCCTTTTGGAGTTAGGATCAAATACTGACTAAATCTGTAGTACTAGGATTTAGTACTAGCACTAGGGTTACTTCTTTTTTTATAGATGAGAAACTGATGTCCATGGAGACTGGTAATTGACCAAAAGTACAGCCAGAAAATGGTGCAGCCAGGAGTAGTAACTATGGCAGTCTCTCTCCAGAGCCCTTGTGATCAGAGATAAGATGAGCTCCATCCCCCTGCTGTTTCATCTTTAAATCTGAGACACTGCGTATTGCCTGGAGGACTCAGTCACCACCCAGGCCAGGGCATCTGCCCAGTGCTCAGTAATGTGTGATTCTCTCATTCTCTCGTTCTCTCTCCCTCCCCCACCAGCCTCCCTTCCGTCCACCAGTGAAGATGGGAGTGTGAGAAGTTCCTTAATCAAGAAGTGACTTAAAAGGATGTTTGTGCTGCTCCCTCAACTGCCTCTTCCCACATTCTATCAGCCCAATTGTGGGTTGTCACTGTGGATTCTGTAAGAAGCAAAGAGTCCACCAGAATTTTACCTTTGTATCACTTTAGGTTCTGTTCACACTAACCGATCTGTGACACTTGGTCACATCTGTTTTCTCAGGGAAGAAAACCTGATGTGCTTCTTCCTTCTCTTACCCTCGTCCTAGTCTGAGCCTGGTCTCCAGTTTAGCATAGGAGACCCCGTTTTGGAATCATTCAAGTGTCAACTCCCCTCTTACTGTCTGAGTTGTTGATTTAAGCTTTTAGAGCCTCAGTTTATGTATCTGCTAAGTGGGCAAAATAATGCCTACTTGATAGGGACGTTTGAAAGATTAGGAGTGACAGTGGCAAGTGTTGAGCCAATCACACACTCCTGTCAGCAGCCATCCTGTTACTAGGGACCAGTCCTTCCCTCACTTTCCCTTTCTTTGTCAAACTCTGTGCCAAAGTCCCAGTACTCGCCCTCTTAAAATTTGTGACTGGCAACTTTTCAGCTTTCTGACACCTCCCTATTCCTGACAGGCTCTGGTCTTTGTTGTCTTTGCTACTATCTCAACATATCCTGAGCTCTATAACCAGTCAGTGAAGAGGCTCCCAGGGCAGAAGACTGAGCCCTGGGGAAGAGGCTCTTCACATCTCAGCCCAAGTGATCTCAGATGATTCCCCTAACGGCAGCCAGTGGAGGAGAGTTTGCTAGGGCTGATGCTTGGCACACCTTGAATAAAGTATTCACATGAGTGCTCTCAAATTACAAAAAAGGTTTTTTAATTGACTCTCCCCCCCCAAAAAAAAAATAACAAAAGAAACATCTGTCTATAGCGGTGTTTTTCAACCTTTTTTATCTCATGGCACACTCGAACCTATAGTTAAACTTCTGTGACACACTTAAATTATGTTGATCAAAAAAAGTAAAAAAAGGAATATACTTACTGTACTTTGAACTTATTTCAAAAATAATTAATGATCTTTAAAATTTTTTAAGGCACACCTAAGATCCTCTCACAGCACACCAGTTGAAAATCACTGATCTATCATGAGGCAGATAATTGTTCCCACTTTACAGATGAGGAATGCAGACAAAATGAACTTCCTAACTCACTACCTAGCTGATGAGTAGAAATACTGGATTCAAACTCATATGGCTCCTGCTCCCAAATCCAGGTAACTTTCTCCGTGTGGAGTTGATAAGATTCCTGTTTCACACGTTGTCGTGAAGGCAATGAGACATGACAGGGCTGTGCAATTTCAGAAGGAAAGGGGCATTGCTGTGGCTGCTGTTATACTATAAGCTGCAAGCCAGGAAGAGGTCAGGATTAGCATGAGATGGAGGGAAGGGTTTAAGCTGGGAAGAAAGTTGGAGGGAAGAACAAGTCAGTTGGGTAGTGGGATGGTGAATGGATGAAAAAGGGTGTCAGGGCACAGTTAACCACAGAGCTCCCTGATTTCAAAGGTCTGGCCTGTTGGGTTGTGACATTACATAGATGTGTTCTGACCCATCTCAAAAATTGGACATCACTGAATTTAATTAAGGTCAATTAGACATTCCTCCTATTGTTCAAACACAATGCCTTGTTTGTTTGAAAAGAGGGAAGCTCTGTATGATCCGAAAGCTTCCTGCTTCATCTACTGCTTTTTCCTCATGAGGGATGAAATACCATTTGAAATAATAAAAAATAAATATTTGGCTTGTGGACTGAAGTATATTTCTTTCTTTTTCCTTCCTTCTTTCTTTTTTTTTTCTTTGATTGAGGCAGAATCTCAACTCTGTTGCCCAGCGTTGCTTATAGCAACCTCAAACTCCTGGGTTCAAGCAATCCTCCTGCCTCAGCCTCCCAAGTAACTGGTACTACAGATGCCCACCATAACACCTGGCTAATATTTCTATTTTTGTTGGCACATAGAGACAAGGTCTCACTCTTGTTGAGGCTGGTCTCGAACTCCTAGCTCATGTGAGTTGAAGGAATCCCCTCACCTTGGCTTCCCGGAGTGCTAGAATTACAGGTGTAAGCCACCACACCTGGTCTAGACTACATTTCTTTATGTGTTTTCTCAAAACACATACTCAAAAGGGGTCTGATATCTGTGTGATACTATTTCTTCCAAATGTCCCTTGCAATCCAACCTAAACCTTAAGTTGTGGCTTCCACCTGAGATAGGAGAGAAACCCCCACTAGTAGCCACCTGGTACATAAAAGTGTCCACTTTCATTTCTCCTTTCCCATGTGAAATTGACAGAAGCAGGCCATGGCTTGGAAGGTTGGGCAGAGTAGTCAGGAATCTTTTTGGTAGAGGCAGGCATGGTTGGAAAATAAAAACTGAGGTGATCAAAGAAGAAGGGTAAGAACATCACAAGCACACACCGTTTGGAAGTCAGGTTGTGTGAGAGGCTTTATCTGCTACCTCAACTAAATTCCCTAACGCATGTATGTGATTTATGCTGTGGCCCACACGTTGTTGATACTTCACAAGGTTTATGACATAAAGACGATCTCAGTAAGCATTTTGGGTTGTTTCCCCCCAATTTTTGTTTTGTTGTTGTTTTCTCATTTGCTATTGACATAATAATCTTCAAGTTTCCTGAGCTCTAAGAGCCTGCTTATAGCCAGGTGGGTAGATTGCTTAAGCTCAGGAGTTTGAGACCAGTCTGAGCAAGAGGGAGACCCAGTCTTTAAAAGTATTTCTGGTAGTTTTATGTGTGACCTTAATTGTAAGCAGAAAATACCGAGAGATTAGTCCTTTTCTAGTGTAAAGTGTGTAACTGGTACATGACAAACAATTGCTAATGATAGATGTTTTTGTTGTTAAAGAAACCATATAGTATCTCATCCATCTTCATCTGTAGGTGAACCATATACGCTCAGGTGAAGTGACTTGCCCACGATCACACTATTAAAATGAACCCCCTAAGTCGTAGCCAGTACTCTTGGGTCATCTCAGGGTTAAAACACGCTTGAGGCCACTTTGGATGGGAAAAGATCTGCCTACCCCTTTTCTGGCCTGTTGGACAGGTCCCAGAAATTGGCACTGTTCAGAAACTGCTTGAGCCTTCAAAGACCAAGAAGTGGTGACCCAGGGTTACCCTCCTGGATGCCTGTTTCAAGTTCTGTTGCTGAGTTCTTACCGGCATCCTCTCTTCTCAGACCCCCAAACCTGGTGTCATAACTTCTTTTCCTAGAAAACAAGATTAAATCTTTGGACTTTACATAGTCACTCTTAAAAGGCAGAGTGACTGTATGTGTGTAATTGGCAATTATTAAAGAAAAGCAAGCCATAGAGAGCCATAGGGCCCCAGAAACTGTTTTCTGTGTGGCATTTTCTATGCCACACAGCGTGGAAGGCAATTATCTTTGGAGGGGATTCCACAGTCCTGTGCGGGCTTCCCCAGTGTAAAATTTATTGTTGGCTGGATTGGGTGTTCTTTATAAGAGCATTTACTCGGCATCTAAAGCGCTGTCAAGAGTGCTACTTCCTGAATGCTTTTGAGGTTGCAACTGCTAAGCTTCATTTTCCCGTCTTGGAGATATATTTTTGAAATGGTATGCAGGGATTTGTACAGGCTCTGTGCTTCCCATTGACGCTGACAGGAGTTGTGCTGTTAAAACCCAGCGTGCTGCTGTGGAAGTTTAGCCCCTAACACCCAGACCCCTCCTCCAAGGGAGAGTCGGCCCACACGTGGGGAGGGTTCCCGTGGCAGGGACAGGCCTGGGAGTCCATCCCATTGTTTTCTATGAGCCCTGCCAGCTAATCAGTCTCAAAGTTAACTGTTTTCATACTTAACAAAGGATAGGCAATAGCTCTTCCTTTACTGTGTTTTTTTTTTTCTTCTCCCTTTTATGGATCTTATGAAGGCTACAAGAAAACTTGGACTGCGAGTCAGCTAAATATACTGTATCATGAAACCTCAGGGACCACTGAAATGGGAACAGTGGTCCATTATTGCTAAGAAGGTGTTTTATTGAAAATGCGCCGACATGCTTTCCCAGAGGGTGAGCAAAAGAAGGCAAGATGCCCAGGAGTGATACAGGTTGTTCTACTAGCGGGCTAAAATATAGAGTTTGGCACTCTGGCGCTGTGAGTGAGCAGGCAATAGAATAGACAAATGTGCGTTTTTGCATTAAAAGTCCCATATTTCACTAGGGGTACCCCTCCCTCCCCCGTTGTGTTTAAATGTCTTAATTTATATATTCCAGTTAATAGTTCATTACATGTCCTTTCTCCGTCTGGCTGTTAAAAGTTGTCTTTTTAATAGTGGAGGTAGTCAAAATTTCCTAATCCTGGCAAGCTTACCAGCAGAGGGCAGGCGTAAAGAAGGTTTTGACACGAGGGTGTGTCAACCCAGGGTCAGAGGAGGGTGGTGGAGCAGGGGAGGCAGATGGGTGAGCATTGTTCAGAGGGCAAGGTGGAACACGCTGCCTTTGCCTCTCTGCAGGTCTCTGGAAAAGCTGACTATACTAAATAAAGGTGGTCAGTTGCCTTTATTTGATACTCAGTGATTTCTACACAATTAAATGTTAAAAAAAATTAAAGTGTAATTTCTTTCCCCATCTTTCTTTTTCTCCATGGTGCCCCAATTCTGATTATGCTTAAAATCAAGGGTTTGCCTGTGAGTGTGCCCTATAATGCTGTTACTCTATGAAGGGAAACAGCGAATCACGGGGATACCAGTAGTGATTTTTTCCCCTCTGGCATCTGAAGGATAAAGCTCTATGGGACATGCTCTCCTGCCCCCAAACATGTACCTTTGGAAGAACTTTGCACGCTTCAGTGTAATCTGTCCTCACCTCACGACAGAAGCAGTCCAGTAAATTTTACATTATGTTAAAACAAGGGATTATAGTTCTATCATAATGAGAAAAAGCAATTTATTGTTGGCGTTTAGATGCCCCCTTAGGAAAGGATGTTGCCACTTTTCTGTGTGTCATTTTGTTTACCTGTGCTGTTTTATGAATGTCTTTATATTTAGAGTGAGAGATGTTTTTTTTTTTCTTTTGGTCCGTGTTTTCTATAGTTCATGTCTACGTGCTATTTAGAAGTCACCAGAATGTTATTTGCACTGTGTATGTATGCGATTACAACAAAAGTTTTGAGATAGACCGTGCGATGGTCCACTATTTCACTTCCAAGAAACAGAGTGGACGGTGTCCTAACTGATTCACCTGTGCAGGTTTCAACTTGCTCAGCTTAGCCGTGTTGCTGGGAGGGCTTCATTTGTTTCCACCCACATGGATTTTGAGTTTCTTGACTTTTGTGCATCTCAAAACTTTTGTAATGATCCACGTACAAATTAACCAGAACCACTGGCATTATAAAATGTTACAGTAAGTGAGGATACAAATGGCAATTTGGAGGATGTCATAAACAGGAATTTAAACTCTGGTGGAACAGTGAGTGCTCAGTCTTTTTTCCCTTGGCCAAACCAGCAGACACAGAAGAAACACAATGCAATTAGCTTCATCGTCAGCGTAGACGTAACATGACAGAAACGATGTTGAAAGGGAAGTAACTTCTTTAACTCCCTATAGGTAGATGATGTATTTATTTATACCTTTAAGTAAAAGCACGGTCTAAATCAAGATGGAATGGTGGTTCCTTGGACACAAATACCTAAATCTCAGGAATGGGGCACTGCTGTTGCAATTTAGTAACTTGAATTAACTGTCCCATTGGCAGTCTTTGTTTTTTTGTTTTGTTTTGTTTTGCTTGTTTGTTTTTGAGATAGAGTCTCACTTTGTCGCCCTTCAGCCTTCCTAGAGTGCTATGGTGGCATTGCTCACAGCAACCTCAAACTCCTGGGCTTTAGCAATCTTCCTGCCTCAGCCTCCCGAGGAGCTGGGACTACAGGTGCCTGCCGCAATACCTGGCTAGTTTTAGAGACAAGGTCTCCCTCCTGCTCAGGCTGGTCTTGAACTCATGAGCTCAAGCAATCCACCACCTTGGCCATCCAAAAGTGTTAGCGATTGGCAGTTTTTGGAGAAATACTGAAAGCTGTCCTTCTGGAGAAGCCATCAAACACAGGACAGGCGGCCCTACATTTTGTATTCTTGTTGCTTCAGCTTTTTCTTTATAGCAGTAGAATCGGTTGAATCTCTATTTTAGCTGTTGCCCTGGGTAGAGTGCTGTGGTGTCATAGCTCACAGCAACTTCAAACTCTTGGGCTCAAGCGATTCTTTTGCCTCAGCCTCCCAAGGTGCCTGCCACAATGGCCAGCTGTTTTTTAGAGACGGGGGTCTTACTCTTGCTCAGGCTGGTCTCAAACTTCTGAGCTTAAGCTGTCCACCTACCTGCCTTCGCCTCCCAGGGTACTGGATTACAGGCATGAGCTACCACGCCGGGAGGAGAATATGTCCTGCATGATCCACTAAATTAAACAGAATAGGGAAAGGAAATAGGTGTTGTTTCTAACTGAATTAAGGTTTTGGTCTCTTGTGCAGTTGATTTTTGACCCTTCCTTTGGTCCTTTCTGGTGTTATTCCAAGCAGCTTCTAGCAAAGCAGACCCTTATTTGGAGCTGAAGACCATGTGGTCTGGGGACCATTGCTGCTGCTTCTTCACTGCTGGGCCATTCGGGGCCTGATGAGACGCTCCATCTTATCTCCATTCTCAGCTCTGAATGAGCAGTAAAACCTTTCACTTTCCTCTGTATTCAAGGCTAAGACTCAGCAGAACCAAATATAATACATGATTTTAGTCCCTGGAGTGCTATTTGGTGGTTAGAGTTTGGTGTGGGATCATAGTAATCTGTTCTTAAGTGCACAGCCAGCTGCACAATGGACTCATTTAGCAACTGACAGGTTTCTTAATATGTGGTGTTTGAACAAGAGCTGTATCTGTTGTGGGTGTTAGGATGTGGGCATCAAAATATTTTTAAGTATGGTATTTAGCATTTCCTTCACTCTTCCTTAAACATTAACCATCCATTCTCCCCACCCCGTATACAGTTCATATGATCATGACCTCCTTTTTCTGTGACTGTCATATCTACTTCCCCCTTGTGGGTCTATAGTGCTGGGTGTGTTTGATTCTTGGGAGAAAAAAAAAAAATCACTTTACCTTTCCAAACCTCAGTTTCCTTCTCTGTAAGAAGCAGATTGAAGTTTTTGCTCAAGTTATGACAGCTACATGAGACACTGTCACTCAGTAGCCCATTCTAAAGTCCTCACAACCCTGCCTTTCCAAAATGACCTGGCACTCAACGTTAATGAATAAATGGCTTTAACTAAGTCTTCTCGGTTAACTGTAGGTTTTACATTTTATATTGTCCTCCAGCCACGGAATGTTCCAATTCTTAAAACACAGGAGCTCGTGAGGGGATCCTGAGAGTTCAGAATTAACCAAAATGTCCTGGACATAGGCAGTTTATCCAGGGTTATCACTGATGGTATATTTCTTTGCCTGGAAGTAGTCTCTTAGTCACCTTGTCATCTATTTGGAGAGAGCGGGATGGGGTCCAGGTGGCTTCTGAGTGTGCTAAGCCATTTTCCTCTCCCCATTGTCACTTCCCCCTTATCCAAACCATCAGCCTTTAAACACCACCTCCCCCAGGGGCCTTCCCAGACTTCTGTTGGTAGTCATCTCCTCCTCTGTGGTCCCCTGGTGCTCACAGCCTCTACCATGCAGTTTAGTACTTGAGTAACCACTGCATTGCACCACTCTCTAATTATTTTGTGTAAGACTTGTCTCCACAAGCTGGGTCATAAATGTCTGTAATGTTTTTGTTTGCTTGTTTATTGTTTGTTGTGATGCTCCTGGAGACTATTAGCTGATAAACACTGCTAGGCAAAGGAGTTAGCCCAGCTTGTAAAAGCATGCACAAATTTTATGGATGCCTGTGAGAAACTTAGCTTAAAAAAAAATTGCTTATCTCAAAGGAACCCCAATTTTGTTCACAAACATTAAATCTCAAATTAATTTTAATAGTTTGAAAAAAAATACGTGTGTATTTTGAAATGACCATTTCTCCTTTCTCCCTGTCCCTGGATTGGAGAGAACTTCCTTTATTTTTATTTCTTGCCTGTGGGGTTCTGCCAGCCCTTCTGGAAGGAGTGTCTTGTCTCTTTAAGAGTCAATTCTACTGGTGGAGGGGACCTTCTGGCAGATTTAAGGTCCTTCTCCTCCCCCCAAAAGAACAACCTTGGTTCTCTATTGAATATTCATGAGAGGGTGGGGTCACATGTTTGTGACCTGAAAAAAATTCTTAATAAATTTATTATCCGACACAAAAACAATTCAGGCTGGGGAGCGAGCTGCATATACCCATCTAACGTCTGATCATACGTTGGTGGTCAGTCAGCGTTTTTTGTCTCTTTTGCAGCCAGATGAATGAAGGAATTGTCTGCTCTCTGCTAACCTTGTTGAAATTCAGGCATTTGCTTTATTGGAAGTGTTATCAGTATGCTTTCTGGTTTGTAGTAACCTGAATTTAATTCTGTTCAAATCGAAAACTAAAGTAGAACTCTTGGAAGTACTGGGTTATGCTTTGTTGCTTTACCCCGTTTTCCCCCAACTGAGGGAGAACAGGTAATCTGTCACTACTTTTTTCCTGAAATATTTTGAAAAAAAGTATAAAAATTCTAGGTTTTTTGTCTTAAAAAAAAAAAAAAAGTACAGGCCAGAAAGTTTTTCCTCTAAGTTTGAAGATGGTAAAGAGGTGATTTCTGAGGCTGCCGAAATTGACTAGATTAACCTGGCACTTAAATCGTGGCAGCTGAGCCAACAAAGTTTAGCTTATTGGTGACTTAAAAAAAAAACACTTCTCAGCTTCCAATTGCATTGAAGAGCAGTGATAATTTCTAATAGAGAAGGTCGTCTTAAAATGCTTATGGAGAGTAGCTTTTGTTGTTGCTGTTGTATAAATAAGAAAGGAATTTAAAGAAGTGTTTCTTAGCAAACGTGTGGCTGAGGCTTTGTCCCACAGCTGTCGTTCTAGAGGGGAAGTAGCTGGGTTCGGCGACGAGGCACGTTTGGTGGTTACTTATTTCAACCCCACGTCGGGTCAGTTTTCCTCTGCGCGCACCAGCACACTTAGACGAGCCCGACTCCGGGGAAAAAGGGGGTGTGGGGAGGCTAAGGCTCGTGCAAGCCCCGACGGGGAGCCAAAGTTCTCTTCCCGAGCCGTTTTCGAGGAAAGCGCTTCCGTGCGCAGCCTGACAGCCCGCATCCCCTTCCGACTCCCGCGGAGTAGTCGGTCGGGCCCCCCTGCTCTGCCTCCCGGGTTTCTCGGAAAGGTCGGACAACTCTTTGTCAGCTTCGGGGACGAAACTGACACCCGAGCCGGCGCTGAGCCCCGAACCCGCGGCCCGGGGCCGGAGGGAAGGGATGCGCGCCGCGTCGCCGGCGGCGGGTCAGAGGGTTAACAGCTACTAAGTGGAGTTGCTCTCGAGACAAAAGCGGGGCTTCCGCACGGCGCGACTTCACCTGCCGCGCGGAGGGGGCCGGGCGCGGCGCGGGGCGCGGGCCGCGGAGCCCATTGTGTGGGGCGCGGCGCGGCGCGGCGCGGGGCTCGCAGGCGGGTTGTGATTGGCGGAGCGGGGCGGGGCGGGTGGGCGCGGCGCGCGCGTCTTGTCAGCCCGCGAGCCGGAGCGCCCTGCGCGCGTGCAGTCCGCCCGCTCGCCGAGCCCGCCGGACCCTGCCCGGCCCGCGCCGGCGCCCCAGGCCGCTCCGCGCGCCGCCGGCTACATGGAGAGTGTCAGGTTGGTCCTTCCGATTCCTCTTCGCCGCTTCGCTCTCCTTCCCCGGGCTCTGCCGGGGCCGGCTTCCTGGGGCCTCAGTGGGGAAGGCAGGAGCGCCCGAGGGTTCCGAAGTTGAGTCTTTTAAAATTAATAATCATCATCGCTGTTTACCAACTTGGGTAGGAGTTGCGACTGGATGGAGGCGGGGAGGGAGTGCGGGGTGAGGGGAAGGCGCTGCAGGCCTGTAGGTCCTGGAGCGAGATCGCCCCCCCTTGCGCGCTCTCTCTCTCTTTTTAATGTTCATGGGTGGGGTGTAGCTGAGAGTTGGAGGAAGTCCTGGTGGTGTGTTTCTCTCTATCTCTCTCTCTGTTTTTTCGTTTGCGATTCAGTTCTGCCCGCCCGGCCTTCACGCAGCCACTTTGGTAAAGCCCTGGCGGTCACTCCAGCCGGGGGTGTAGCTGGGGTGGGATTTATGTCACTTTCAGAGCGTGTTAAATATACAAGGAGCCTTCCATCTCAGTGTAACCGGTGTGCATGTTTTTACGTCTGATAGTTTGTTTCTGTATCTGTCTAGGCTATTTTCAGTTTAGCTGTTCAAATTCAAGGAGTTCACACACAGTAAGGGGGAGGGGAGAAACGAAGCCCCACGCCGGAGCTCGCGGCGGACCGGCGGGCGGGCGGGCGGAGTCGCCGGCAGGTTGGGGATTCTAAGCCTCTGTTGCATTACTTTGCTGGTTAATTAAGTAGTGAGCGCGGCTTTGGCTTTGGACGTGCTGGAGGCTGAGGAATTGCCACGGGGTACTCCCATCTGAACCGACTCTGAGTGCAGCTAACTCAGCGGTCAGAACTGCGTGAAGGATGGCCCGTGGAAACGGGACTGTTCCTCCCCCTCCATGGTATCGTGATGGGAAGGATGGGACCTTTAGGAAGTGGGTGGCAAAGTTTCAGAGCGAAGTACATATAGACTCTTCCTCTTTGGCATTAACTCCTTCAGGGCCTGCCAGTTATAAGTAAAGTATCTTAATAATTTTGTCCAAACCAAATGTTCTAATCAAGCCAATTCAAAAATGCAAATCACCTAATTTCCATAGATTCCAACATTCTAAAAGTGACACATTTGGGGGGGAAATTAAGCCTGATAACAGGAAATGTGAATCATACTATCAATGACTAATCTGCTTAAGAAAAAAATAAGTTACATTTATTTTATCATTAGGAAGTCAGTATTAAAGAAGCCAATTTTTTTAAGCTTACAGCAAGTGATATTTTTATTTTAGAAGCTCTAGTTTGCTTTTCTGTTTGTTTGTAATAGATTTTTCCAAGAGGAATGTGCATGTGCAGTCAAAGGTGGTTTATGTGGTAAAGTACTTAGGCTGGCAAGTCAGTGCCAAAGACCTGGAACATGATCACATTAAGATTCTAATTTAGGGTTTGATGTGTTGCAGTTATTGTTGTTTAAAAGAATATAAAGGTTTCTTGACTGTTTGGACTCATTCCTGCTAAGTAAACCAAATGAAGACAGAAGCACATTCTCTTAATTGATACCCTTTGATAAATAGAAAAAAGGTCTCTATTTTATGTGATTCTTTGTAGCTGCCTTACACATTTCAGTGAAAAGTGTGTAAAAATGAAACCAAAATACAGACTCTACCCAGAGACACTGGCTTACTCTGGGATGTGATAGAGCTGAACGGAAAATGCGTTGGCCTGACGCTTGATAATCAAAGTTGATTTATTGTTCATTAGTGCTGCACTAGCCCTTTCAGGGAAGACAGTTATTTGTGTAGGGGCCTGTCAAGAGTGAGACTGTAAGCACCTGTCATTTCTAAGGCTTGAGATAAGCAACCAGATATTAAGATGATGAAAATAAAAATACATTTGACTGGGTAAAGGGCCACCAGTCAGAAATTTCTTCTTAAAAAAAAAGCATAGGTCAATACCAGTCCATAAAAAAGAAATCTATTAAAGGTTTTTTTTTTTTTTTTTTTTTACTCTTAAGACCTATAGTAGAATGAAACTAATGGGCTTTGTATGTATTCACTTGTTTGCCTTAAGAACTTTCTTTCCTGGCCAAATGTTTGGCTTGTCTTGACAAACAGTTGGTCAGTTAAGAAAATGAGAAGTGTAACATGTCAGTTATTTAATCAGAGTAATTCAAGGAAGGTAGGTTCTCTGTGTTGTTTTTTAATAAACATATTTCATTAAGTGAAACTTGTAAGCATGGGTTGGTTATATGAAAATGTGGTGACGTCATTGCTAAGCTATAATAATATATACTAATAATGTCAAGTGTGTTTTCTGCAACGTATTTCACTCTCAATTTTTTCCTCCCTCCCTAAAAGGGAGTGATCTCATGACATAGAATAGAAAACAACATAAGTGTCAAAAGAAAACAAAATTAGTGAACTTTTGTCTGCAGCCATAGAAATACGGATTAACTCATATTTTTCCAGGGATGGAATGGAAACATTCTGCATGAGCATATATAGTATATTGTCTTCTCTGTATTTTCATTTGACAGGGATTTTAGAGGCTGTGATCTTAATTAAATCTCAACTAGCTGAAATAATGCATCTAAAGGCATGCAGTGTTGCGTAACCTTGCTCAGTTGGTAAACTATAAATCATCAGAAAGCTTATGATAGGAGTGGTTGGTTTGAATTTTTTTTTTTTTTTGCAGTTAAATGTACCTTATAAAACAAAACCTCACCATTGCTGCCTTGCCTTTGCACACTGTCAGGAGCTGTCACTTGAGAAAGATAAACTCTTTTTATGACACTGACCAGTTCTACAACTTTTCAGCCAACCTCCACAATATTGAAAGATACAGTGAAAATAAAATGCAGATTAATTAAAAGGAATGAGATTGTGCATTTGTCTTGGCTAATTTGGCAGAAGTATTGTTTGAGTTACCATGTTTCTGAGACAATCAGGAGAGAGTGTTGTGACCAGCTTGTCAGGTTATACTAAAATTTGAGCACAATTTGAATTGGCAAAAAGGAAAGTTGGAGGAATTTATTTTATTATGTGGCTGAGTTGTGAATGACCATCACTAAAGAGAACCTTGAGACCTTGTTCTTTGTGACTGGTTCAGTTAGAATCCATGTCATGCAGGTCATTGTGGTGTATAAACGGGATGATGCAGCAACAGTTGACCAGAGAAGGCTAGAGTAAATAAAAACGTTCATAAATACACAAAATATTGTATATGTTAAAAATGCTCACTTAGTGACAAGGAGTTATCATTAAATAGCTTTATTAAATGTATAGGTTTTATAAGTTCTAGTGCTTGGAAGTACTGGATTATTTGCTTTTAGGGCCTTTTAGGCAGATATTTTTAACTGCTGCAATTTTTGGTTTACATATATATGCTTCAGGAGAAGCAGCTACCTACATACAAAAATTCAGAATGCTATCTTGTGACAGCTTGATTTCGTATATCTCTACACATATTATTTCCTATAAGGCTAGGAATTAAAACATTGCTGATGAGCTGTAGATCTCTTGGGGTAAAGGCGCATAGCTTTAATGTGTACCTGTATAGGTAGATTTGGGGAGACTCTTAACTCCATGAGATAAATTTGATGTTTAGTAAAAGGTTCGTTTTACTGGAAGCAGCATATTTCTGGACACTTGCTTTAATCATTTCTGAGTGTGCAGTATTCCCCCCTTCCAAAAAAGAAATGGTATTCAGCAGTTTTATTTTGTTTCATTTAAAAAAGAGAACTCGGGTACCTCTTAGCTGAACAATCCTGGACAGATTTGTGGGGATTTGCATTATCTGAGAACAGCTAACATGGGCCAGTACTTCAGATTGTAGGAAGTAATCTCTGAGTCCCTATTCCAACCTGGCAGTTGTTTAAGGAGAAAGTAGTTTAGAATGAGAAAAACGAATACTGAACACAGGCGTTGTGCCTCATTTTCACATCCAGTTAAAAGCAACTAATCAATGAAGATGCAGGCTCAATGTTAGGGTGAGCTTTTTAGAATATCTTGGTATCATGTTTTAATTCCTAAGCTTTATCTTGCCCTTAAATCTGAAACATCATTGTTCAAATAACTGAGAACAAGGTAAATCAACAACATCAAAAAGGTCGGCTTCTGTGATTTCTCCAGGGCTTGTTATTTTGTACTTCCCAATTCTATTTGATGTCTTGACAAAACAAGATGACACGGGGGAGAATACATTAAATTTTGATTTTTTTCATCTAACCTGTTACAGTTGTGGCAGCCTAATTTCTTTTACTTTTTCCTGAAGATGGCTTTTTGTACAGTTACTCTAATTGTCACACCACTTCATGAGGCAGGCCTTCCCGGGTTTCCCACTTGCCTTGATTTTACAAGGCATTTTTGAAGATATTTTGACCTTTAACATGTGGGAAGCTTTTGTTGGGCTTTGTCTTCATTAGAAATAAATCACTGAATGGTGAAATTGTCAAAGAAGCAACTGATGTTTTCTCATTAGAATCTCATTTGCACCCCTAAGCTTAACTGTGATGTATAAGGTGAAGGTGTTGGAAATAGGCGTGAGAAACTGAACAATTTAAGAATTTTAAAAGTTGTAATTTTTTTAAAAGAAGTGATTGCACCCTAACTAAGGCCTTATAAAAATTTGGAATGATCTAATTTTGGCCTGCCTCTATGTTAAAATTCAATTATAGTCCTTCCCCCTCATTAATATGGAAAATACATATTTGAAGTTTAGCTCCCTATGAAATTGAAGAAAGCAGAGCTGTAAATTTAATACTTAGTCTTAGAAAAATCTTTTCTTTGACAAAAGCTAAACAGTTTATTTTTCTTTAACAGTAACCATTGACCTAAAACTGTATCTATACGTTATCTTTACTTGCTATAATCATACACATTTCTCAAATAGGATTGATAAGTTGCTGTTCATTATTTTTGGATAATGGTTTAAGAGAACTTACTGAACCAAGACCTCTTTCTTTTCCCTTCAAGAACTAAAGATCTGTAGATAGAATCTTTTCTTAGGTACCTTTTGGAGTAGTTCTCCCCCCACCTGCAGCTCTTGAAAAGGATTTTTGTTGTTGTTAATATAAAATGTCATAGAATGTTCGATTCCCATGCACTAAATTGTTTTTCATCCCACCTCCAGCAGAAAGAGGTTGAAGAAGTAAAGAGGAGGCAGTTTCTTGATTTGAATAATAATAATCATAATCATAGTTGCTAGGTTGGAAAGATCAGAGCTTATTGGATGATTATTTTCACCGGTAGCTTCCATTGTTTCCTGTATTTAACAGTCGCTAATGGGAGAAACGACTTAATTTATGTAAACTTTACATTTTTATGCAAATGAAGCTGATATTTGTTAGAGCTAAAACAATTATGCTGGCACTTAGTGGAGTAACCTTGTGTGCCTGGGAAATGTTAGAGAAGCGCAGTCGAGGTCCCACTAATATCTCTGCTGTAAACAAATACGCATTTATGCTACTTTTTAAGATTTAAAGACAAAAGGAAGAGCTGGGAAAGCTTTTCTAGAGATTGCTTGTTATGGTTGATAACCTGAAATAACTCCTGATTGGCAGACAAGTCTCGGCCTTACAATTTTTTTTATGAAAGAAAGATAGCCTCTCTTGATAGAATGTAATAAACAGAATGATAAAAAATGAAATGCTAATTGTGTTTTAAAGAGATCTTTTTTCCTCTAAAATTTTAATAGGTGGTTGTATTGTTACTGAGAGAACAGTCATGCTATTGACTGAGTCCTTAGATGATTTTGCATTAATATAATAACCGTTACCTGCCTTAATGCTCGGTATTGTGGCAAAATAGCTAAGTCTGAAAGAGTTACACAAAAAAACAGAATTTCATAATGAAACAGAATTGTACTTTCCACATAAATAGCACGCATTTTTAATTTTTTTAATACTGAAATATTATGTCAGAAATGTATTTTCCTTCCTTTATGATAGTTAATGTGGTGCCTGGTTGGTTCTTATTGTTTTGGTTTTTTTCTTTTAAATACCATGGAGTATTAGATAGAAGCTTCTTAATTTTTTTGTTTGCTGATCTATCTATTGTATCCATTGGCTTATTAATTATGAAAAGTGTTATTTTTCATTTGGGGCCAGAGGTGATCATGGTGTTTAATTTTCTTTTACATAAGCTAGCTTCTGGATGGTCATAAAAAATTTGGCTTTTTTTTTTTTTAAACAGAGCCATATTCTGTTTGGGTCTGTTTTGACATTCTAGAGCCTTCTGATTTAATTTGTTTCACTCTTGTTATTTGATTAACCAGGTGACCTAACCTGGTCAGTTATCACTCAGACACAGCCTGAAATATAGACGGGGAAAGAGTTCCTGGGACATATATAGGGTGAATGTTCAGAGGTTAAAAATAGTTTCTAAATTATTAACCAGGTTAACGGACCAAAAAAACAGTAATTTTTTATCTTCTTGTTTTCACTATTTGTACACATAGCAATTATGAGAAGATGGTGGATGAGCGAAGTTGCTGTGTATTTACACCAGGCAGTATTTACTTGCAGCTAACTTGGATGTAAACTAAAGAGAGAGAAAAAAAAGATAACCTGTTATTTTCAGAATTTATATTGTCTCATCTCCCCTCCCACCTAATTCCTTCAATTGTCTCCTAGATTAGAAATAAGTATTGTTTGAGTGTTTTTGTTTGTTTGCTTTTTAGAGTTTTTTCCCCCTTCCTATCACCCACCTTTCCCTGTTGGGCATTAAAGAGAATAATAAGGCATATTATTTTAATAGTCTTCAAGCGTTTAGATGATATAGAGTCATTTTGCAGAAAAAGAAAACTGTATCAGGCGGAATTTACACAGCAGTGCATGGGCTTTTAACAGCAGTTGTTAGTGCTAACGACATTTTCCCAGTTGCTGGTATTAAGGTAGCAGCAGGCCCATACTAGCAGCGTTCCAGTGGCCCAAGCACAGCTATATTTCTGCCATTCCTGCAGGTTTGTGTGCACCTGGGATCGGCCACACCCAGTTGGTATCAGTCAACAGTATATCATGCCCTGTGTTTTTTTAATTCATGATTTCCTCTTGAAACTCAACTAAGGAGTGTTAACTGTGTGTGTGTGTGTGTGTGTGTATGTGTGTTTTAAATTCAGTTTTGTATGCTAGCATTCTTTAAATGTCTGCCAGAAGTTTAATTTGAATTTCTGATCCCTGAAGGCAGCTAGACAGAATCATTCTAGTTCTTCATAAATTGTCTCCTATGATTCACTGTTAACTCATAAAACATACTTATTTCTATATACTCAAATAGTTAAGGTAGTTACAATATTGGGGATATAATTTGGGAGGGGGGGCTTATATTTAAATTGTCTTTTGAGAAAGAAATCAAGAATTAGCTTGAACTCCCAGTTAAGGCCTGAGCCCTATAGAACCCAAAACATGAGAAATGTATGTTTTTTATCTCAAGGAGGGTAAGGTAGATGGCATGAGATCTGAAAAAAGTTTAGTTTTGACTGAATAATCTCAAAGAGGGGCCCATAAATATCAAAGTGCTGTAGTTAAAAACTCAACATGACTGTTTTAAATACTATTGATTTAAACCACTAGCTAGATTTTATGAATCAAAGTATAATTTCTAAGCTTTGGCCATATTTCTCAATGCTAAAGCACTCTCTCTTGTGTGCCTTTAGCCGCTTTCCAGGCATTCAACACAGGATTAAATGATAGTAGTTACGGTGATCAATAGGTTAAGACTGCTACAATCACTCTTGCCGCTAATGACCTCAGTAGTAATGGGCAATAAAGTGTGGGCTATAATAGCCTCTCGCTGGGACTGCATGCCCTTTGATTCCCAGTAATAGTAGGGACTAGCTACGTGAAAAAGTTGGACATTGGGAATTAAAGGAGTGGATAGATAGGCTATAATTCTTAACTATTTAAAGCCTTAAACTGTGCTCAGATTTTTTTTTTTCTTTTCTACCATGGTTTCTGGTCCATTTGAATATGTTTGTTAAAGCTTACCATAACCTCTTTTTGCGTCATGTTGGAGCAGAAACTTTGGGGAAATCTCAGTTTTATTGCATATATAAATTAAGCGTGAGCCCACTTCGGAGGCCCAGAGCTAACTGGTATGAAAATGTGGTTTCAGATAGTAAAAGCAAAGTTAAGGCCATCAGGATATAATAGCCCACTTCTGATTATTCAGAGACCGATTCACCAGCTTGGAGGATTACTCAGGCCTCTTGCTTCTTTCCCTCCTTTGGCTGTGCCTTGCTGCCTTAAGCATGTTATTACTCATCAGTCCCGCCATCAAAATGTCCAAAAGGAAATAGAAAGGGAGACTCAAGTTCATTGTGCTAGTCTGTAACACGACTGCAAGAAATGAATAACTGTGGGGAAGGGAGACCTAGACCATTGACTTTATGTAACCATTTAAACATTATCTGTACAGGTGTACGTCTGTCCTTCCCTTGACATGTTCTTTATTTAGGAAGATGCATATAATTTTATAACTTTTTTTAGAAGCAAATTTAGGATATTTATATTTTTATTTTTAAAATCAAATCTATTGAGAGATAATTTGTGTAGTCTAAAATACACTCATTTTAAGTGTATAGTTGGAAGAGTTTTGACAATTGTAGACATCTGTGTGCCTGCCAACCCAATCAAGATATATGGCATTTCCATCACACCAAAAGTTCACTTGTGCCCCTTTCTAAGATTTCCATAAGTCTTTAAAAAATTATGACCAGGCGATTATTTCTGTGACGATCTCTGTTGTAACTCTGTTAAGTTCATGTTCTTCACCAGTTTAGATTTTACACCACCCTATTCCTGTCTGATTTCCTGTTCATCACCATCAGAAGTTTGGCTCAAGAATATTTACATTGTATATCATCCAAGAAATGCAGAGGAAAAAAGAAACCTTAAACATGGCTCTTTTGTTTTCTTAATCAAACCTCTCTGTATGGTGATGCAACTCTCAAGGAAAAGTAAACTTCTATTCTGATAATTTTGGCGGTAGCAGCTCAAACCCTAGTGATTGGCACCCAATGTATATTTTTAAAATTCAAAAAGTTTCTTCTGTATTAAGACAGAGTAGATTAATTGGAATTAATTTGTAGGTGGCTAGATGTTTTGATAATGCCTTCTTCGTGTTTGCCCTAGACTGAATGCAAGTTCACTGTTCCAATCATTGGTGATATTTCGTGCTGCAAATTATCTTTTTAAAAGGATAATTTATCCATTCATATACATCTGTCCCATTTTGCATATAAAAATATTCAGACATGCCCATCTGTTTTAAATTACAGTGTATCTACATCTACACTTAAAAGGCTACTGCAATAGGAAGAATTCAAGGGTGACCTTCCAGAGTTGGGTTAATGAAAATTTTTGAACATTCCAGCCAGTGTTTTCTAAACATGTGAAACTTGCGCATCAACATCCTTACACACCAAACATGCCCACAACAACAGTGGAGAACGTTCACTGTACATGAATCTGACCTTCAGGAACCATTTTTAGTTCATCAAAATTAGTGATGCTGAGAAATCGGGACATCAGTGCATAATGACTGTGAAATTAGGAATGAGAGCTCGCTATGCAAATGACAGGACAAATCATGTGAAAAAGTCAAGATAAACTGCATATTAAGACATTATGTTACATAAAATTAATACTGCATTTCTGTCTTTTGCTTACTGCTCCCCTGAAAGATTTTTTAATTCTTTTATCTTCTGATCAGCTATTGTCTGCTGGATTTTTTTTTTTTTTTTTTTTTTAGTGGCACACAGGCAAAGTGCAAAACATATTATTACCTTTTATTGTAATACATGAGATGACAGCAGATCCTTTTTAACAAAGTATATCCTTTACTGCTTCTAGCTTCTTTGCTGTCACATGTTTGATTAGAAACCAAAGAAAAGTTAAGATGCTTAAATATTACTGTTAGAAGACATAGGTTTTGTCTTTTCTTTCATTGTTTTTTCTTTTCTTTTTATTTGGGGGGGTGATTTTTCATGAAATAGTCTTCTTGCATTACGGGGACTGACAAAATGGTTCTCATGTAGTCTGCAAATTAAACACAAGTGCAGTGATTATTTTGAATAGCTAAATTACATTCTAGAAAGCTTGCAGAATTCATAGCGTTGTCATTAGGTATCCGCTTGAATACAATTTGTGTAACCTTGGCCAAGACAGCCTGTCATTTTAATGTCAGTGTTTTATCTGAACAAGACATCATCCTTTCAGATACAGTGTGCAGGTTCCTTGCAGAGATGCCCGTGCAGAAATGTGTTAACAGTTGCAAATATGAAATGCTATCAAGTTCATCACTGTAGCTGTTTGTCACTGAAATGTCATGGAAAGCGGCTTTTAATGGTATTGCACATAATATGAAAGAATTGAGACATCTGTATGCTGGGTGAATAAGGAAGGGTGAAAGGCATCCTACGAAAGGTCTGTGCTTAAGTTCGGAAGGTGTGTCAAGGTTCTGTCCCCACAAGACTAAGCAGTCATTGATTGTTCTTATTAAATCCCTGTCCACAGAGGACGTGGGTCGGCTTCGGTCTAGTTTGCAAAGGTATTGGGCTGCCATTTGTCATCTTCTCTAAAACAGGATTCAAGTTCAGGGTAACTTCCTACAACTCATTTTGACCAACGAAGTCATTCTTAGTAAGAAATTGAGATTGTTCTATCCTAACTCCAGTTAGCCTTTTACATTTCTTCTTCTTTGCTTACAAGGTGGGCCGGAACCCCTGTCAGTACAGCAGGGTTTTATTTTTCTTTATTTAAAATAAAGTTTGTAATAGATCACATGGGATGCATTGCTGCCTGGACAAGATGGGTTTTGCATGGGAAATCCGTCAGTTCTGTAAGCAGGCTGATGGCAGCCTGCCGCAGGACCTGGTAATGCTGCGTGCTCATAATTTCCTGGCTCCCTATTTATTCTTCATTAATGTTCTAGGTTCCCGTGTCAGTGGCTATGATGACACCTCAAGTTATCACTCCCCAGCAAATGCAGCAGATCCTCCAGCAACAAGTGCTGAGCCCTCAGCAGCTCCAGGTTCTCCTTCAGCAGCAGCAAGCCCTCATGCTTCAACAGGTAACTGTCTTCTTCCTCCCACCCATTCCTGCTCCAGCCTTCCATGGGCCGGAGCCCAGCACTCCCTTCAGAATTCCCTGCACCTGAGCGGCTCCTCCATCCAGTGAAGAATGAACAGAGCGGCAGTGGGCTGGGTGGGTGGGGAGGCGAGGCACCGACCAGTCCCTGAATAATCGATGCATTTTGCATCCCCAGAAGAGAGGAGCCCTGTCAAAGCGAGTAGGGTTTTTTTTGGCCTGGAGACTACCCGATGGACTGAGATTAGGCCTGTAATTGGACTTGGTAGAAATAAGATCTTTTAG
This sequence comes from Nycticebus coucang, assembly GCF_027406575.1. Taxonomy (NCBI): domain Eukaryota; kingdom Metazoa; phylum Chordata; class Mammalia; order Primates; family Lorisidae; genus Nycticebus; species Nycticebus coucang. The sequence continues at coordinate 26,794,021 of NC_069787.1, forward strand.
GCTTACGTGGCTTTGCACTCTTTTATTTGGTAAGCCCAGAGGCTTCTAAATGGTGTGAATCAAAGCAAAACAAGGAGCATGTTGGGAGCAGCTTTAAATATGACAGCTCTTGAAGTCCACATTTCAACTCAGAAGCATACAGATATTTAAAAAATACATGAAGAAGCTTTTTGGTGTCGGCTAATTTTAAGGTGCAGAGTTGGTTTTACTTGGTCCATGTGTACTGATGCTGAAATGAACTTCCTAGTTGTCACTGTGCCCTGGGGACCTGATTTTGGACTCAGTGGTCACCCGCCCCAAAGAAGATGAGATTATTCAGTCCTAGGGTGGTGGGAGTCACTGCCTGGGGTGGCGGAGACAGTGCAGAGGAGGCTCCTAGCACCGTGACGTACACACTGAACAGCACTCCAGAGTGCCCGGCCCTATCAGTCAGAAAGCACGCAGGAGAAATTCACCAGACTCTCTCACCAAGGGCATTCTGGCTTTGTTGTACAATCAAAGGTCATTGCTTGCCTTATTTTAATTAGTTTGTGTAGAAAATGGTATGTTTTTCATCAGTTCATTTTGGAGATTACTTTTCAAACAATAATGCCAAGAATAGTCAGTGTGCGCTGAATTTATTGTCGAGTTTCAAATTAAAGGTCGGGCCATTCAGATAAAAGGATGCTATTTTTCAAATCGCAGTTTGTGTATGGCACCAAAAGGGACAGTGGATTGGCGCTCCCCTCTGTTACTTACCGTCCTCTCTTTCCTTTGTAGCAGCAGCTTCAAGAGTTTTATAAAAAACAACAGGAACAGTTGCAGCTTCAACTTTTACAACAACAACATGCTGGAAAACAGCCTAAAGAGGTACCGACAATACATATTTTACTTTCAAACCACAGATCCCAGAGGACTATCTAGGGGCTATTAAACTGTCATTCATCTTTTAAATGATTGCACAACTGAGCTGACTATCGGTTCTCAGCTTTCAGACTGAGAGTTATTGTCCTGTTTTCGCTCAGTTTTTTCTGGGTTCCATTTGCTTGCTGCCACATATTTTATAACACCACCCCACGTGTACCTGTGTGAGGGACCGTGGGCACAGCCTTCAGGGCTACTTTTGCAAACTGGTAAAACTGAGGACCAGGATGTAGCCAGGGGAAGTGAAGTGCTCTCCGTAAACTTTAATTTGGACTCACACTTCATTTTCCCCCCCCCCCCCGCGCTCAGAGAGCTTGGGGTGTGTGATGATGGCCTTTTCCATTAGAAGAATAACCTCTTATGAGGTTGGACAAACAAACAAAAAAGTTAGAACAAGATTAAACATCCCTATCTTTAACTTCTTCCTGCAAGTGATATATACTGTAATTGCTAAAGGCACGTAGGTACCAGATAGCAGGACATAAAGTCAGAGAACCACTTCAGCTTGGATCATTTGTGTTTTCCTGGGGGAAGAAAAAAAAATAGCATGTTACAATAGCTTCTGTATGCACAGTGCTTCGTAGTTAATGCATTATGCCACGTCACCCGTTTAAGCTGACAGCATTAGTCCCATAAATGGGAAGGCCTTCCCAGGAGTTACCTTTTCACCATCTGTACAATTCTGTGTGGGCAAGGCTTGGTGAGGGGTGGGAGTTTATGTGTGCATGTGTGTAGTGTTATGACATCTTTCTACCCATTCCAGAGTTACTCCATTTAACTTGCCTCCTCATGTTTTTACAGTGGACTGAAATTCTGTTTTAAGCCATCTTCTTGGGGTGACACAATTTGTAGTTCTCTAAGCAGGACATCATGTACTTGCACAGCTGCTTCCTTGGTCTTTAGCAATTGGCCACTTTTGCTTTTTTCGAAGGGTGTCTTACCAGGTGACTGTCCACATCCCTGTCCCCTCCAGTAAGTGAGGATGCCAGGTAACACCCCTTTTACACCCTGGGAATGACCTGGGTACTCTCCCTTTGCCATCTCCTTACTCAACACAAATTGGGCGCATTTTCCATGGCTTGCCAAGTGTTCACCCTGGAGTCCTGTCGCAGCCTGGATGTTAAACCCCTGCAGAGTAGGGGCAGTTTTGGGGTGAAGCGGAGGAGGCATTTTAATGAAAATGCTGACACAACCTTAAGTACAGTGGCACACTACCGGGTGCTGCTATAATAAAAATGGGAATAGATTAAAAAGTGTCTAAAATGTAAATCTAAAGGACTAACAGTAATTAAAATGGAAATGGCACAGGGAGGGAAGGCATGTAATTGTGAGATATCACTGTGCAGAAGGCTCTCAGCTTTGTTTTGCTGGCTGTTTTTCTAATTCAGCAGGGCTTACTCATCAGTGGCAGTTCAATGCGCGTTAATGACTCTGGGATTGCAGGCATCACTCTGGACAAAGAAATGATTATTGTGCGGTCAAAAGAAGTTCAAAGACAAGAAGGGAATTTCAGTTTTTTCCTTAGAGATCCACATTCAAGAGCATATAAATTAAGCCAAATGTTAAAAACCACAGTCTGAAAGCTGACTTCAAAGTCACAACTCTCTAATTAATGAACTGCGAGCTTCAGTTTGGACAAGTTGTGGTTTGATGCACCCATAAATCAACATGACAGGCCTGTTTCACAGTCTCAGACAGAGCTTGTCATTGAGTCACATCAGATGTAAACACAGCAGAAAAAAGAAGGGGTATGAAGGAGGTGCAATTGATCAACAGAATTGGTAAAAACCCACTTTTGAAGCACATTATGCATGATCACAGGAAATGGTTACAGCCTCAAGAGGTTTCCCCTTCTGCTGTTGCTTTTTTGAATCAGATTTCTAACAGCCTTCAAAAAGGAGAATAAGAATTATGGAGTTTCTCCCCTGTGGCTTGCAGGCAATAACCCCCTGTTGTTATTTTGTGCTTCTTTCTTTTCAAAGGCATCAAAATTTAGTTTTTTAAAGATCTTTAACTCTATATTTGAAGACAAACAAAAAAGGGCTGCCACTGTCATTCTTATCAGTTACCAGGGATTGTGTTTTTCCCTTCTGTTGCCACTTCTTATTAACCTCTTATTTGGTCTATTAGACATAGTTTGGAATGCACGTCTGCATGCTGGGAGAACATGAAAGTTCAGACGAGCTCACAGGGCAGATAAAGAAATGTGAAGGGGAAAGTTACACAGCAGAAAGAAGGATAAAAGTTACCTCTCCCAAATTGCTGTTGTCAGAGAGGGGCGGGGCATGTCCCAGAGCACAGAGATGATGATGGTGCCTGAGTTTGGGAAGGGAGTGGGGATGAAAAGGGAATACTTGGCATCTGAAAGAGGAGAACATGGAGGCCCTGTGGTAGCATTTTAGCGTCTCTGGGACACCAGGTTTGTCGTGGTTGGTGCTTTGTCATCTGCTTTGCAGGCAAAGGTGATCCAGGAAATAGGCTGCTTTGAAAACCCTTAGAGGTGAGCAGGCCAGTGGCCAGGTCGCCTTGGATTTCACTGTGTGTGTATGGCCAAGACCATTGGGTCAGGTGATCCTTATTTTCCTGAGGTGAGGGGCTCATCTCCTGAAATTACCATGCAGGTGGTGGTCCTTTTGTGCTTAAATGAAATGGAGTCACATGGTACCAATTTCATGATCTGGTCTGGTGGTCACGATTTTAACAAGGTTTGAACTCGGATGTTGACAGATGGAACAAGTATGTTAATTTACTGAATCCCCAGTCATTAGTGGCTCATAATTTTGTATCATAAGGTTTACCACCTCCTCCTCCTCCTCTTCTCCTTTTTTGATTACCTGTGCAAGAAGACACTTGCAATTGGGTAGAATACACCTTTGCTCTTTTTTCTTTTCTCCCCCCCCCCCCCAAAGTTGCCTGGAGACATTTCCCTGGGAAAGTGTGTCTCCACTTTGGGTTAGAGACCTAAGACTTTCCTTATAAGATAGATGATGCTAGGTAGGGAGAGGGAGAGGTCTCCCCAGTGCAGTTAGTGAGGTGGCTGCTTGTTTAATATTTGAGAGAAGTTGTGTGGAAAATAGAGGGCAGAATTCATTTTTAAATCAAGCTACAAAAAAAAAAAAAAGGGAAAAAAATAGATCCCATCCTGTGCGGGTGAGGTAGGCTAAGTTGATTGTTTTAAAAGGGCCGTTTGTCCCGGGCAGTTACGACAGTTTATGTTAGGCAGTAGGGAGTAGCCGAAGAAAGGAAAACAGACCTTTGACTGCAGCACTAGGGAGGGGATCCAAAATGTGAGGTTTATCAGGGCATTCTAGCATTTTAACACTGACTACTGACCTGTCGAGGGGACTGTGCGGAGACCTTTTTTGTATGCATTCTATTGTGAGAAGTAAACAAACGGACTGGTATCCTGTGTTTGGTAACTGGGTGGGGAGCACAGTTTGGCAACCACTGTTGCTTTTAAATTCTTTCTTTGGACAATGGGCCTTGTATACTTTTATATCCTGGCTTTTCAAATGTGGACAGCTTTCATGAGCTTTTCCTAGGGATGGCCACAGAGACAACAGAAAGGCATCAGTCATTTTATATCAATACAGAATTTTTAAACATTTCATTTACAGTAAGAGAGGAAACACCCTCCCCAATTTTAAGCCTTCCCACACCCCCATTATAGTCTTTAAAGTAGAGCTAATTCCCTGATCTTTTATTGTGTCAATGTTGTTTTTTCTGTTCTTCCCCCTCCTTTTAATGTCGTGAGTTAATATCTGTTGAAGAAGTGAAAAAATCATTTTGACATGAATATAACTATCATTGGGTTTTACATTAATGTGATAACTTGGTAAGGGGTGAAAACAATTGGATCATTTTATGCATGCTGTTCTTAAAATGAAAACACTGGCTTTTCATTTAAATTTATTTAAATTTTTGTTGTTAGTGGTATAGAATTTGTTTTTTGGAGTGAAACTCAATTAACTTTCTCAGTGGCATGGTAGTAAGTCTGAAATTGGTTGCTAATATGAGAATGATGGTTTTTACTGTAAAATAAACTAGATGGAGACGGAAAGGAAACCACCATCTTTCTCTTTCTTTGAACTTTGCTTCAGAAGGTCTTGATATACGTACCGTTTTATGGATGTAGCAGATCAAGGTCACGTGTTAGGTTAAGTGAATGCAGTTGTTTGTAAAGCATAGTGTTATTAACTAGAACATGCAAGCTCTAGAAGGATTGGATGGTCCTTTCAGTTGTATAAGTCTCTCTCATCTTTTGACTAATGTTCAAAGAGTTAGGAAAACTAATGTTATTCATTCCTGGGAGAACCTTTTTCGGCTACAGTTCGGAAAGGGTTAATTTTCCTTTTATAATTGTTAGCCATAATGTGGCTAAGACCTCCACCTTGATATGATTCCTAGCAGATTAAGGATATTAGACAATTTCCTTCTATTTATTGTACTACTGCACTGTATTATCTTTCTATCACTCAGATAATTACTGAGGAAATCTACATTAATTTTTTTGGCTGGAGCAAGGCCCGCTAAACACAGGAATGATGTATTGATGTTTTACACAACAAAAGTTTTCCCCTTGTCATCATCCAATCACCAAAAAGATATTTATCATATCGCAAAGCCCCTTCTTCTCAAGAACAAAGCAGATGTGCGGGGGTGGGGAGGCAGGCAGGACAAGGCATCAGGCCTTGGGGGTTTCTGAGTCCAAAGCCAAGTTAAGGCACTTGAAGCTTAGACTGCCGTTCATGTTAAACGCACACTCGAGTACGATGTTGTTTGCTAAATTATGAATGTGTGTAATTAAAATCTAGTGGCTGTTTCTATGAAAGATTTACAGTGTTATTTCATCGTTTGTCATGGCTAATTAACAATATTAGATGAAGTTTTTCTTCTTCAAAGGTCTGATTTTTCCTCATTTATTTATGTCAAAAGTGATAAACAGAGCAGTTAAAAGCTTCTGCTAGTTGCAGTCAGGGAGGAAGGCAACTTGTTCTCATAACACCTAAGAGGTCCAGGGTTCAAATCCCTTCAGACCGAGAGCAATGCTGTCCTCTTTCTAGAGTGCACAATTGAAAATTTCAAAGTGTGAAAGTTCATATCTTAACTAGAAAACTCAGGCTTTTCCAACCGTAGGCAAAAAGCTGGCTTGACTGACAAATTGTTTTCCTGTGGGATCAGGCAGTGGGAAGGTAACACATTCACCCCACTGTTTGTGAGAGGTGGTGTGCTCTGTTCCTCTGAAACTTTGACATTGCACCTTCTGCCGAACTCTAGTGACCACTCAGCTTGGGATGATGACGGTGAGTTTTGAAGTGTCCATACTTTTTAACCTTCCTTGGGAAGTGACCATCTCTTTCTTTTTTTTTTTTTTCTTCCTGATTTCTTACAGCAACAGCAGGTGGCTACTCAGCAGTTGGCGTTTCAGCAGCAGCTTTTACAGATGCAGCAGTTACAGCAGCAGCACCTCCTGTCTCTGCAGCGCCAAGGCCTTCTGACAATTCAGCCCGGGCAGCCTGCCCTTCCCCTTCAACCTCTTGCTCAAGGTATGCGTTGATTATGCAGGAGGCATGGCTCTGTTAAGACTACGGTCTGTATAGGTGGTGGGCTGGGTGTTTGTTTCTGTATTCCAGCTTATCATTAAGGACATCGTCTGTCTAAAACATGCCTGTGGAAACTTCTTTTAAAATGCTGAATGAGTTAATGATGGGCCCTTGTAGAAACTGAAATGCTTGCTGATGCCAAAATGAAGTCGTAGGGTGATCTGAAGCTTTAGCAGTAGCTGAGCGATTCCCACGCTTGCACATTCTTGGACTGAGGGAACGCACCACTACTTTGCACTTACAGTGCTTTAGTGGACTCTTCTAGCATTGCAGTTTGGAACTACAAAGGAATTTTCTTAAAGGCTTTTGTTAAGTGATTTTAAGACATATTTTATATCCTGTAACTTGCCCTGTTTTAAATCATAGTCATGCTTTTTATAAATGTCATTTTTTTAATACATGTCATTTTTTTAATACCTAGGGATAAATTCAAGTTTATTTTTCTGTAAATTATTAAAATCAATCTCTTTCTGTTCTAAAAACTAAGGGTGTTTTTAGTTGGGTCCTTTCTTCTCTTTTTACAATTCATCAGATATTTGAGCAAGTTAATTCTACACTTACCAGAACAGGTACCATTTCCATCTCCAGTTCTTCAAAAACTGGGAATTCCTTGAAAAGTAACAATAGCCCATGGACTGACTTTTGACGAACCACTTGGGATTTTTGATCCCAAGGGTGTAGGGCAGCAGTTCTCAACCTGTGGGTGGCAACCCACTGGAATTGTATAAAAGGGCTTGCAGCCTTAGGAAGGTTGAGAACTGCTGGTGTAGGGTATCAGAGACAAATGGGAACTCTAGGGGTTTTTAGGACTTCCTCTTGGTTTAAGCAACTCTGACTTTTGCGCATGTAATATGAAACAAAGTGGATTATTCAGAACTAAAAACGAGGGAGGGAGAGAGGGAAGGAAGCAAGAAGGACCGTGGCTGACTGTTGAAACACACAGGTAGCAGAGCAGATTTCAGTGGCCTGGAGGCCACAGTCTGGTCACATCCCGCAGACCAAGGAGGTCTCCGCCTTAAAGGCTGGTAGCCGGGGCTGTTGACGTCTTGGATTCAGTGGCCTTACAAGAAGGTTCAAAATGTGGAACCTCCTTCCTGTTGCTTAAGGCATGGTCATTTGTGTGGCAACTATTGGTGTCGCGAACTTAGGCATGTCTGCATTTGAATCTTCTCTGAGTCAATAACTCCCAGCTTCTGCCCCTTGTGAGGTTTTTTGATTTCTGTTTTTTACATAGAGAAGCAGGGCTTTTTCCTTGTTAACATCTCTCTTGTCCTCCAACCCCTTTCTGCCATGACTGTTCAACTGCTTGGTAACAGACCCAGCATCTTCACTGTCAAAAGAAGACTTGGTGATTGAGTAATACAAGGGGAAGAGAAAGGCTGTAGGTATCTGCGAGTACGTTTCTGTGCTTGAGAAATGTTACAGCGCGCACTAATTACACCTTCAGGTTTATGGTTGGAAACGCGGCAGGCTGTTCTGACACACCTATTGGACTCAAGCACCAACCTCTCTTTTCCCCCTGTTCCTATACTATTAAGTTTGCTCACTAAGGTTCATTGTTATAGTACATCAGTTAAGCTGTCCAAAAGAGGGCAATTGGGCAGTGACAAGACAAGCTCATGTGTAATGTGAAAGAAATGAATGTGGTGATGCATAAAGTGTAATCTTTGCAGTAACGTATCAGAGACACTGGTAGGTAATTCAACAGTCGTGGCATTGATTGATGGGCTTAGCAGGCTGCTGTAACTATAAGGCTCTGCAACATTAGGAGAAGCATATTTAAAAACTAAGGGGTGCTTGCATACATGCCCCACGTCACCTACATGTAAATATATAAACATTTCTGGAGTCAGGTTCTTGGGAGTAAAGTGAAGTATCAGTGAGTGGCACGTCCATCTCTTCCTCCATTGCCCCTCACCCACAGTGGCTCAGGAATTCAGTCATGTTGGACTACAACACAATTTTTTTTTATCAGAGAGATGATGGCTTAAAACTGATGTCATTACGAGGTTTAAATCAACTTTCTGCTTGCTTGAACATGGTCACCTGGGTATGGATGTACAAGGACAAAAAAAGGTTGATCAACGCTGTTTTGTCTTTGAGCCAGTGATACCTGGGGTTGTAAAATTGAGTTCCATGAACAGTAATCTGTCAACTGTCCCCACAACATACATTTTTTAGACCTGTGCCTGCATTTTCTTTTATAATGAAGGGGCCAGTTGTCCTGGAAAAAGAAATGTTGCAAGGTACTGAGGTTATCTTCTAACAATGCTGGTAATGCCCATTTCATAATGAAATCACCAGGATTCTTTTACATACTGTTCATGACCTTGATAAGTTAACCTTAAACATGTATGTAAATGTCGAAGTATAGGAATAGTTAATATTTTGAAGGCCTTTTTCCCTGAAGGTTTTATATTATGAAATAGAGGGGTATTTTTGTTGTTGCTTTGAAGGTTACTGTAGGGTCTTCTCTGTTTTACATAATTAGCATATCTGTTCTTCACCTTGGTCTTTTTGATCATCTGATCCTCCCTAGCATCAGGAATTTCATATAGGTAATTGGTAGGTAATTATTATTACCTACCAATTGTATTTATTGTTGCAGGATCGTTCTGACCTTTTAGTTTTTTAAATATAAACTCCAGGTAGGAGAAAAGTACAAGTTTGGTTATGTCCTGGCAATTGAAGTTGTTTAACATGGTGTTATTAGTCTTATTCTGCCATTTCGGAAGAAATGCATGCTTTGTGGAAATTTGGTATCCATTTGTTATCCAGTCTGGTGAGTGGACTAGCTTATCTGTTTCGATTCTATCATGAGATCTTGGCTGTCACAGAACAACGTGCTTTGGTAGATAGTATTCATTGAACTAACATTTTAATAGCACTAACAAGGTAGTGCATTGATGGAGGAGAGTGATTTGACTGCCTGTTAATTCTGATGAAATGTTCTTAAATGTAATTCTCACATTGCAGCTTGACCCAGAAGTACTGTTGCCGCCATTTAATGAATTACCATTTTACTTACTATTTTTCCCTGTGGATGATGAACCGGTTTTGTCAGCCCATTGGAATAAAAGGAGAGCAGGGTAATGTCAATGCGCTCTGTAGGTATAGCAAGTGGTGAATACATTGTCTTTGTCTTCATTAGCTGGAGAAAGACCACCTTTTAAAACATCTTCAAAGTTCTGCTGTTCTCGGAGGGAAAGTGTTAACACACTTGTTAGGACCCTGTTCTTATAGTCTTCCCACCTCATGTGCAACTGACCCAGAAATCAATTAGTTGGAGTTGAAAAATAGGCGGCTTGTTCTTTTCATGTGTGTACTCCCTAGAACATAAAAATAGGTGTTGACTTGTGTGGTTTTATATCAATTTGCCATCATCAACAGACAGTCCCATTCACTATTGTCTCCATTGAGTAAACAGCGGCCTAAGGGTCAGCCACGTTCACAGGTAATTGTTGGTGTACAGACAACAGGGGCAAGCCTGCTCACTGCAGACCCATCCCACCTGTCACTTTGTAAGGTGTTTGAAAATAACAGCCCAGAGGCAGCAGAACCAGACGCAGGATTGTGTAGGGACCTTTCCTGTTCTTTAATTTGCCTCTGAGGTTCAATTTCAGGAGACAAGTAATAATTGAATATGCCTAATAACTAAATGCTCATTTGGGACAAAATCCATCAAAATATAATTGGCATTTGATTTTTATGAAGGTAGAAGAAAACCTACTTGTCTGTCAGGGATGTGTTCCAGGAATATCTGACCACTTCATGTATCATTTGAAGCCTCCTATATAATATATATTAATTGCAAATACTTGAGTATTTGAACATTTTCCTGGACAACCGTTAGGAGAGACCAACTGTTTTTGTTAACGCTCCTCTCAGAAAGGCGGGGAAGGTTATTGGTCTGCTGTGCAATAATTTACTCCTCTTTGATATGCAAACGATCCACGGTGAATATAAAAAAATCCTATCAGACTCATTTCACAGTTCTTAACCACTCGGATTCTCTGGAGTCCATCGCCTCATTAGACCAGTGCTCTCCAATGCTGGCATAATTAAAATCTTTAACAGTTTAGCAAAGTAAAGATGTTTGGCTGATCACGTTGAGATGATTATCTATCCATTGTATTCTAAATGACAAAAATAAATTAAATTTAGACCTTGGCATTTTTTATTATGTGTTTCAAATGAATATAATGCACACAGCCTTCCTTTTTTAATTCAATACCTTAGGTTTGGTAAGAAACATGCCTGTTTCGGCTGCTGCTGTATAGTCAGAAAATGGCGGGCTTTCTAGGATAGCTGTGTTACAGTTGATTGAAACAATGAACTGCAATCCAGACATCCGATTCTAATGTGGAATTACCTTACGCTGTATGTAAGGGTTTATGATTTCCTTTCAGGGTTCTTTCAAAAGGAGTTGCTGTTGTTTGTTACTGTTAGTAGCATTCAGATCATTTTTCTGCTGTTTGTGTACGTGCTAGAATACGCATTGAGGTGGGATTTGGAAATCCTGGGCTGTAGAGGTATGCCACCAGGATAAAGACTACGAGGTCCACCATCGTGAGATTGACGTACTGGTTGTATTTCTTCTTGGGAGAAAATACAGATTGCTGCTTACTTCTTAAAACCCATGTCCATTTAACACTCTAAAAAACAAGAGGAACTTAGTTACTTAAAGTTTATTTTACATTTTCATTTTATTCTGCAATGGTTCATTACCACTGCTCTAAGAAGTGACAGTAATAATAGTGTTACTTGTATAAAAAGTTATACAGTTTTTCAGTAGACACATCCATCAATTAAGCGTGTGGTACTAGAAACCAAAATTAATGAGGAAGATAGGTGTGTTAATGAAATAATCATAGTATAATCAATTTGACTGTTAAAAGTTGAAAAGCATTTCAGGAAGACGATACGAATTCATAATTTATGTCTAAAAGTGATTAATAAAAACTATATTTAATAACAAAGCTATTTGTCATCATTTAAGACTTAAGCACAAAAATTATTCATTTTGTGGTTCGTGTTGTCATAATAGTCTAGTTGAGCAAATTTATTTTGAGCCCTTCTTTGTCTCTGAAAATAAGGTAACATCCATTTTTCAAAAATTGAGAAACAATATTTTGGACGGTAAAGGCAGGCATACTGCTGTCGCAAAGTAACCGTGTTTTGCATCCTTTTCATGAGTGTCTTTTATGTGTGTTGACAGCACTTCACCTGGGTTGCTCAGTAGGAGGACACACTTATTATTACCATATTTGCCTTAGTTGGGAGGGGGGGAAAACTGCGCACATCAAAAACCCCCTTAACACTAGGCTTTGTTTACTGACTCTTTGATTTAATTACTGTTTGAAGAGGACGGAATTAGCTGTTAATTGATTTAATTATCCAATTTGTTTGTTTCAGGCATGATTCCAACAGAATTGCAGCAGCTCTGGAAAGAAGTGACAAGTGCTCACACTGCAGAGGAAACCACAGGCAACAATCACAGCAGTCTGGACCTGACCACGACATGTGTCTCTTCCTCTGCACCTTCCAAGACCTCCTTAATAATGAACCCACATGCCTCTACCAATGGACAGCTCTCAGTCCACACTCCCAAAAGGGAAAGGTAGGGATGGGCCTCGGAGAGGTGTTCAACGCTGTCTTTAATCTAGGAGGGGTAGGTAGGTGGCCTTGCCGTGCCGTATCTCCGTGGTGACCCCTAAATGGGTCCGTGTGACTTGAATGTGCACATCATTACTTAAGAATGTGTTCAGTTTGGTTTGGGTGTGAAGCATCTCATCATTTTCACCTTTTCAACATGGAATTAGCACTTATGTAGATCTACTCTCAGCTGGGGAACCGGGACCGAAGTCTTGTAGTTAGTTCCTCTTTGGATGGCTTGGATTTCAAGGCTTCCCCGGGCGCCTTCTCCTGCCAAGTGCTCACCCCATACAAGCTGAATTCCTTGGCTCTAAGTGCTTTCTAAGGGGACAGTAGTGTCTGCTGGGGGCAATTTTAAATTATGGTTTTAGAAAATATAGAATTATGTTACTCTGTGCTGCTCCCCATGGCTGTGTCCCTGATGCCCGTGGTCTTTTCTGCAGAGATGCTGGGTAAAGGTTTGAGGGATAGAGAGAGGAAGGGGTGAGTCTATTATACACACACACACACAAACATACACAGCTTATTTTCTCTTGATCGTGGGATACGTGGTAGCATTGCCTTAAGGTACCATAAGGCTTTATGGTATTTTATTGCCGTGAGCTTCATGTGAATGGTAGTTGAAGCTGAGGTTGTTTTAGAGATCTGGAATATGTCATATTAGCATGGAGTTCTAAGAAAATAAAGCTGTTAGTTCATGTTATTTTATCTTAGCACCCAGAAGCATTAATACTGCTATTGAAATGCCTTTCAAAAGTAGAATATATTATGCTCCTAAAATTGAAAACTTTTTTCCCCCAGTTTACTATTTTTAAACTGTTTCCTATATAATTTCATATGTAGAGCTTCCACACACAAGAAGAAGAAAAGAAATCTTATACGTAGTGTGTGATAGTAGATGGCATTACTGTTCAGAAAAAGCAAAATCTGTATTTTGTTTTTAAATAAAACTGACTCAGTGGAAAATTCTTTATTTCTGTTAAGCAATTACAAATACAGCTTCATGTATTTCTCAAAATACTGAGCATTAGGGAATCTACTGGTTTGATTACATGTATATCTTCATGCCAGAGAAATATTTTTCTGAATATACCTGGAAATGCACACACTCACCTGTCTGTACGTTGAAGTGTCCAGACTAGGAGTGGTCACCAGAGATGAGGGCGACATGCGAGTTTTAGTTAGAGTATGCAGCTGTTCTCTTACGGTCATTTTGGCATTTCTGTTGGCAAAACTGAAAGATTGCATCAACCCCCTGGTTCAGTAGAGTTTGAAGACTAGAGTGGCGGGTGGAACCGAAGAGTCAGTTTGGAGCCACGGGCACAGTGTGGCTCCTGTCGTTTTCCAAAGTCAGGATGGAGATGTATGTCTGGAAGCCCATCTTAGTTCTGCTTTATAATCCCTTATAAAGTCTTTATTATTTTTCTTTCCAAAACGGGAAACCTTAGGTAGCATTAAAGAAAAGGTTCTAGGCTGTCTGTCGTCCTTTGCTGGACTTGCTTTTGATGTCCTAACCTTGATGCCGCCCACTTACTGCAGAGCGATTGAATTACATCCTTATCCATAGGCAGAGCAGGAGGCCGTTCGCTGAAAAATGCCGACCCGTGCACTTAAGGTATTTGTTGCAATCTTGTCAGCCATTGTGGAGCCTGCACAGATTTCCTGTGACACAGAAAACTCTTCTTGTTTAGATGCTCTGTGCTCAGTTTCATTGTAAAAGGTTACATATCTGCAGTTAGGTGATAGATTAGCTAGGAGGCAAGTGTGAGAAGAATAGCCCTTTTCATGTTTGGAGGCACATTTGGACAGTAAAAGGATCTAAAGCGACAGTCGAATTTCAGAAGACAATGTTTTAAATTTTTTTTTTCTTAAGGGTCTTCATTTGTGCAAAAGTTTTGCTTAATCTTTATTACATCACATGTAGAATGAGAATATGGATCAGAAATGCCTTAATCTGGATGTAAAAACAAGCTGAGTTTTTCGATAGTACATGCAAAAAGGAAGCAACTATGGAATTAATATGCCACTACTTAATCTCTTGAATCTCTCAGTTTATATTATCCGGTAGGTTTCTAGATGTGGCTAAATTAAAAGGACATTCTAGTCACCACATTTTAACTGAATGCAGCTAACAAGACAAATGAGCACCTTAAGTTTAAAGATAATTCCAAATTTTTAAGCTTATAGAATTGACTATTAAAAAATCATTTAGCTTGTTGTATATACAGGTAGTTCAAATGGAAGTTTTATGGCATCACCTTATTATGGTTCGTTTAAAAATCACATGTATGATATCCCATTGTAACAAAAAAAATGGCTTTTTTAAAAAAGGAAAAACTATCACTACAAAGGTGTTCTCACCTATACACTGAGTTGCCTGTTGTTTCAGGAATTTCTTGTCACTGCTTGGGAGAAGTTTTACCCCTCACTTTCCAAGGCATTTGTGAAATGTGGGGTGTCCGTAAAGTTCGTGTGTAATTTATTTTAAATATGAATAAGAAATATGACTTTCAGATTGCACAGGAATCTTATGGACACCCTCAATAGGTCCTTCCGAGTTCTTCTGTGACTTCTGTGTAATATTCTTCCCCTCCATGCTCATGCAGCAGTGTCTGAAGAAGAGCCCCTGCCATGTTGAAAATGATCTGGCCCCAAAGTTTCGCTCTCCAGTTAGCAGCTTTAAGATTCTTTCTGGAAGGATCTGGGAGTGCTGTATGTGAAAATTTGTTGGGAAAAGGTAGTATTAGGAGAACGTTTTCTTTGTTTTTTAATGTGGTGAGAGTGTCTGACGATCTCAACTGGGTAGTGTCTTTCTGTGCTATCTGGAAAACTTTCCCCCCAGCACCCACCCCTGCCGCATGCATCGTGATGGCTTCTCTGAGCAGCCGTTGTGCAGCGGCAGCAGCTCTGGGGTTTGGTGAGCTGCAATCTGTTAAGGAGATAAATAATGTGCTTGGCACGACACTCCTACTCTCCTCTTTAATTTGTCTTACACAGGGAAAATTATAATTAAATCATTCAGGGTAAACCCTTGAGTGTAGAGAAGGGAAAAAACACACTTTGGTGAAGATTGCCAATAGAAACCCACTTCCCTGTTGGGCAGGGTGGAGACATTTATCAATATTCAGCACTGTTATGGGAGGCGCGGCCCATGTGATTTGTGAGGCGGGTGCCAGCGCTCACATCAGGGCTTGTTACTATCCTGTCCCTGTGCAGTCACGGACATTCAGCATCATTAGAATTCAGTACTGGCGCTGTGCTTCGTGCTCTGATTTTCTCCTGGCAGTTTAATAATGTTTATTGTGCTGATTATATAGAAATGCATTGGTGCAATAAACATACCTCTGTTGCCAGTGCCTGAGAAAAGCCTGGTGGGGGGATCAAGTTCACCAGCTGAAACTAAAGGGGAGCTGCGGGAGGAAGCAGGTGCGCTCCAGCCGCCTCCTGTCACTTCACTCTACAGGAGCAGGGAGTCTTGACAAAACTCAGGCCTGGGGTACCTGTAAATATGACAATATTGTCTTGTTTCCTTAACTGGTCTGACTGTCTTCACTTTAGAAAATTCCAAGTTTTGGTGTGGGTAAACAGAATCAACAGAATGCAAATGAAACATTTATTAAAATGCTAAATTTAGTAAAGCCCTTTGAGCTTCTTGGATCAAAGCAGCTATGTAAATACAAATAGCAATTACTACTTAAGTAATTGCCTGAATTAAAATTCTAAATATCACATTACATTATGTTGCACTAGGGAAAGGAAAGAGAACGCGTGTTTAATCAGTTCCTTTTCTGTGCCAAGCACTGGCTAGACTCTAGCATGTGGAGCAATGTCTTATTTTATCCGCTTGACCATATGGGAAGTGGTAGGGATTATTATACCCATTTTGCAGATGAGGAGATTGAATCATAGCAAGTAAGTGGGTAACTGAGGATCATAGAACTGGTTAGTGGCATAGCCAATATCCAAATTCAGGTCTGTCTTTCAGCTCATAAAATAGTAGTTAGAAGTATTTGTTCAGCTTAGAAGTTGAATACTAAGTTATAATGAATTTAAATCGATGTCCCTAAAAAGAAATTTTAACTTTAAATTCATTTCAAAAACACATTTATTATCCTGCTTTGTGTAAATCACTACATTTAAATGAAAATACCACAGTCCCCTCTTCTGTGGTAGATATAATATTTACTAGGTCCTTCATGAAGATGGAGGTGGCTTTACCAAATGTAAATGGTTTATGGTCTGAAACAACACATAAAGAATAAAAATGAACCCTGGGCAGGATTTACACGCAGGCACGTACAAAACAAGCCTCTCCTTCAAAAGTATCCCCACTTCCCCTCCTCCCTTATAAGTCTTGCTTTTCTTCATTGAATAAATCATATGGTGGTTATTCTATTTCAGCTGTCCTCTTTAGTTCAAATGAGGAATTTTCTTTTTATCTTTTTTTCTCCTGATCTTTCCCAGGTTTTTGCTGTCAGTTCAGCCACCACTGGTAGATGTTTTATAACTTGAGTATTTCTCAGATCCATCGCTTTTCTAAATATTTGTTCCCAGGTACCCTTAAAAATTTGGTGAAAGAGGTTTCTTTAAACTTTGCAAAGATTGTGGTTGTATAGCCCTGGCTTTCTTTGAGGGATCATATTGTTCTCAGAAACAGATGACCCAGGCTGGCAGTTTTCTCGCTGAGGTCCAACCTGCCATCTTTCCAGTCACGTCATCCCTTCCTTCTTTTCCTTCTCATTTATTGACCCGGCCCCATGTATTCCAGTGGCTTGTGTTTCCCGCACTCTGTTGTTGGCAGCTGCCTTCAAATAACCCCAGAAGGTCTCTCCTGGCTTGTAGATCATTTCACTGGATACACAGTCTCTGTTTTTGATTTGTGGCCTCTTGACAATTTGCTGTGAATTTGACTGTATAACAGTAACATTTGTGTTTATGGGCCCTGCTGTTTTCAAAAAGCAAAGAACTTTAAATTTCAGCATACCTGGTGTTTTCTTTTTTTGAATTAAATTTTGTATTGATGAATGAATGTTGGTCCTCTTGGTTTATTTGCTAAAATTCTACAAGTTTGTTTCCAGAACAGTTATAGATGCACAGATCTTTAATTTTTGCATATTCTTATTTAGGGCTTATTGAGCCAGAAATTTAAACTCTAGCTCCATTCACTCTAAATACCACTTCCTTACTTCAGTTTTTTTCCCCCAAAAGTCAGGTAATTTGTTTTGTATTTCTTTGGAATCCTAAATCTTTTTCTTTTGCATTAGAGCATTTTAGAGAACCTGTGGCCAAATTGTCCCAAAGTTTATTCAAAATCGTTACGGCTACTTCCTGCCAATATATGTAGAGGCATTAAAAAAAAGTATAACAGAGTGCACCAAATTATGTTCCGCCAGCTAAATCTGGCACACTCCTTATTTTTTGTACGTGAAGTTTTATTGGGACACAGTCATGCTCATTCGTTTGCATGCTATCTGTAGCCATTTTCACACTGTAATGGCAAACTTGAGTAGTTGTCACAGAAATCACCTGGCCCCCAAAACTAAAATATGTACTCTCTGGCCATTCACAGAAAAGTTCCTGACCTTAACCATTACACCAGTGTTTCTCAGATTCCCCAAATACAAAGGGTATTTGTTAAAGACACAGCATCCTAGCTAGGCCTTTCTCGTGAAGACAAAGCCTCTCTTGGTCTGAGATGGGGTGTGAGAGTTTGTATTTATCATGCATACCCTAGATTCTTGTTTCTCAAAGGCTGCAGAGAAGCAGCTTTGTCATGATCTGGAAACTTGGTAGAAGTTCAGAGTCTCAGGCCCTACCCCAGACCCACTGAATCAGGATCTGCATTGTAACAGGATCCTCAGGACTTGGTATACACATTCAAGTTTGAGAAGCAATCTGAATAGTATGTTTAGTTTACCTGGGTTTTGACATTGTTAGAAAGAAAAAAACTTTTTTCCAAGTATTTGATGAACATCCAGACATGTGCAGTCTGCAGAACTAGCAGCTTCACTTTCCCGGATGACTCTGCTGTGAGCCAGCAACCTTGAAGTGGTGTTACTGGGAGGATCAAACTCGGTTTGCTTCCTTGCTTTAGGACCCACCACAAGGCCTTGAATTGAGGTTCACTTCTTGGCTCTGCTTGGCTGTGTGATCGTGGGCAAAAGACATAACCTCTTTTAGGGTCTGTTTTCCTGCTCTCTAGGATGGTGATGCTGGTATAACTGACATTCATGTAACAGCTACACTGTGCAAGACACACTTGCCCAGAGGCCTGGAGACAGGGCTTGATACCTCACTGATTTTCCCAGCTAGTCCCCACAGTGACCCTGTGGGGAAGACCATTGTCCCCTTTGCACAGATGGCAGAGCTGGGACCCAGATGATTTTATCACTTGGACAAATCATATAGCTAGTTAAGATCACCGTGACCCTCAAGTACCTGCAATGACTGCCATATTCAAGTGGTTGCCAGGGGAGCTGTGCATCAGAACCACCTTGGCTCCCACCCAGACTTTTGATTAGAATCTCCAGTGGGTAAAGCTCAGAAATCAAGGTCAGGCCATAACCTCTAAGAGTTATAGCCTGGGACCAGTCCTATGTGTATCGCTGTAATTTGGAGGAAGCCCCAAGAAATTTCCTGTTTCCAGCTGCCTTGCCCTCCCCCCCCTTTTTCCCAGGAGGTGAGGGGCAGTGGGGAGTATAGCGAGTAGGCTGGGCCTGTCTCATCAGGTGTGGGGGACCAGAAGGAGAAGTGGGCGTGGCCAGCTGTAGGGGCCTGACATGCAGGTGCTTATTTTTGCTCCACAGCAGACTCCTGGCAGCATCACCTGTCTCATTAGCTATCTGTAGAGGAAGTAACCTGTTTAGGGCAGAAAAAAGTTCCTGCTTATGTCAGAAAGAAGTAGCCCTGGGGGGATGATCAATATTTTGTACCCAAACTGTTTGGTGTTTGGCAGCCCTCATGCTTTGCAGAGCTATGATCTGTTTGTCTCATTGCTTTCAGATCAATCGCTTTTGGGCCTTAAAATTAGAAGGGAGGACTCTCCCAGAGCAGCGTGGCGTGGTACTGTGTCACTTCTTGCCACACACACAGGCAGGAGGGCAAGAGAAGAAAATCTTTAAAATGTTGGCATGCCAAGAAAAAAAAATGTTAGCATGCCATAAGGGAAGGGTTTATGGGGTTTTTTTGGCTGTTCACTTTGTGGGGTGATTAAAAAAAAATTCAGCCATTATTGTCTAACAGCTGTTGTTAAAGTGCCTTTTACCATAACACAGCATCATTAGACTCTATAAATCTTTTTCTATTTATTGTGTTTAAATGATAAATGCTTTCCAATAAAGCGACATCACTGGCCTGAAGAATCATGTTCATTTTATAGGTTTTTCTTAAATTTGGTTGATTTTAATTTTTTTTCCTGGGATGTTGCATAATATGAGTTTTAGCCACAGGCGATTTGATGTCTGATGCACCAGATTTCACACCCAAAATAATGCTTGAACCCTGATTCTTTCATCTTGAAGGGTAAACATTCTTTTCTGATGAGTTGCTGCTGCTGATGTGGGTTTTCTGCCAAATTCCACTGTTGATACCTAACGACTTTGCAGGTGTTTGCACTTGGGTAGAGGGGCCTGTGACCCCCTCCTCACAACTGTGCCTTCCATGTCCTGACACTTACTCTGCATCTGGGGTGCGAGGGAGAAGAAGTGGCGGGAGCAGGAGAGCCAGCCTTTTAGGAACACTGATGGTTTTGTCCATGGTCCTGGGTCTTACCCTTTTACCTGTAAAAGGTTTTTGTTGAAATGAAAAGGTAAACTGCTTGGATTAGATGAGTAAACATCTTTATTTGATGGATATTGGAACCATTCGAAAGTAGAAATGGAAGCCAAGGGCCTCCATAGGCAAGTGGCTTTGGAAAGTCCTGATGTCGATCTATTTTGTATAAGGGACAACTTGGAGTCGTAAAGCTCTTAAGCCAATATTGGGGCCAGATGAAGGGTTACCTATGCTGGGGACTTAAAGGAAAGTCATGTTGCTCCTTTTACAGTTCACAAAGATGCTTTTTTGCACTGTTACTCTGTTCCGTTGGTTGGTTGGTTTGTTTTACACTGCTCTTTTGCACTGATGTTAGCCAATACCGTGGCTCTGTGGATCCTTCCAAGGGAGCTGCCACTCTGCAAGCTGGCTCACTGGGGCAATGCAAACGAGTGCATTACATATGTACAGCGTTCCTAGAGTTCTTTATTCCACACCCCCCGCCCTTTGTAATCAGTCAAGGCCTAAGTATATTATAAACTATATTTTCCTCATTAAAACAATAGTGGAAGCTCACAAAGGGAAATTGTTAATATGTGTTCCAGCTTGTCACTTCTGCCTGTGTGAATAAAGAAGATAACTGTTCCTTTGGGAAACTATTTCGGGAATTGAGCAACAGATATGCTAGCCAGAGAATTCTCTTAACTGTAATTTTCCTTTTTGTGTGTACTCAAAAATAACATCCTGACGGGCTCCTCGGTGCCGCTGCTCACACAGAGCACAATTGCCACAGCCCAGGTGGTGTTAATGTAGGACAATCCCCCCGGGCACATGTCGCCGAGAGTTGTACAGCTTGTTCAGTGCCTTCATCCATATGGCGATCTGTCCCATTCACAGAAAGGCGTCGGGGCTGCGCCGGGCGGGGCCTGCGGTCAGTGCCGTGTGAAGAGGAGGCTTCCACTGGCAGCAGCGCTGGTGTGCAGCCTGCTTGTTGTACATCTGAGTGATGACACGTGCACACACACCGCACCCCCAGCTGAGAAGCAGTGCAACAGCAGCCTTGCCAGTTTTCTTACCCCCAACCCCCTTTATATTTTCAAAGCACATGGTAAACTCAGCAGGTATAATTCTGGTACATGAAATACACTTGGTTTACAGAAAGTCAGTTAAAAACACACGTACACACCTTTCTGGGGGGTTGTTCATGGGTGAACTCAACTTAAGGACTGCGTGCTTGTGCTGGAACTCTTCTATAAACTGTGGGGCGAGGTTCTCTCTCTCCCTGCATTTTCAGCTGTGAACACTATTTTTCTTGTCCAGTTTGGATTGTTGGGCTCATATTTTTGGGTTTTAAATCTTAAATGGAAGAAAGAAAAGAAAACCATTATCAGCCTCAGAAACTTAAGAGTAAAACACTCCTGGGAGGTGTTAGAAGTGCAAAGAGAGAACCAGGAAAACAGACATTTCCCAGTGAATGGGCTGAGAAAGAGGGACTTTTAAAAAAGGCACTTTGGAAAATTTACCAGAAGGCAGAGCGGGGCTCTTTTTATATATACCCACACGTTGTTCTGCTTTTGTGTAACTATTTGTGTTCTTGTTTGGTAAACAAACAGGCCCCATAGCAACTGTAGCTGATGGTATTTATACTACCTGTAAGACTTCCCTAAACAAATAGACAGACATTTATGACCTTCAGATCTCATTCCTTTATAGTCTTTAAGGAAATCAGTGAAATGGCAGGCTCACCTCTTTTTCTTTCCTTGCCTTCCCCTCCCCCCATTTAAAAAAATACTTTGAGATGTGTTTTCAAAGGAACTTTTGTCTATTGGGTATTTTACATCATGGCTGTAACATATTGTGGCGAGGGAGAGAAAACCCTGTCAGAATTTGTGTAAATGATGTGATATTTGCTATTTGCTTTCAAAGGAGTCATTTTTGTCTTTGGTGGAATTCCAAGTCATACCCATCCAAAAGGCTAATACTCCACAGAAATCATGACCCGAGACCTGAGAATCAGGCGGGTGTCTACAGCTCTGTCGCTACCTTTATGTCTGAAATATGATAGGAGAGAACACCCTGGTATATACGAGCCCCTGTATTCAACTTACATTTTTCCATATGAGTCATATTTATGACAAGAACAAGATGTCTCGTGTTAAAGATCAGCGTGAGAAACAAATGGCAGTTTACTTTAATTAGAAAAAAATTGACACCAAGAGCTGGAATAATCCAGCGGCGTTTGAATAAATTAGAGGATTGTACAGACAGAACTGTAAAGAAACTCAACAAGAATAAATGGGAAGTTGTCCAGAGTTCACTGAAATATGTATTCCTAAATGGGACAGAAGTCATCAGACAGTTCAGCAAAACTTGAGCGAAGTCTAACAACAGGGCAGGTGCCCTGCTGGCCCTGGGGATACAGCTGTGAGCTCCATAGCCCTCTGGGAGTTTACTTTGCTGTAGTAGAGAAATAGTATGAACAAATAATTCACACAATAAAGAAATAGTTAAATTATGGGGGGAGAAAAGCTGGAAAGGGACTAGGGCACGACCTCTCAGACAGCCTGGAATAGTGAAGATGGAGGGAAGGGCACTCCAGGCCAAAGGCTCAGCAAAAGCAAAGGCCTAGCCCGGGCCTTGGTTAGTGTGGGGTGACTGTGTTGTATAGTGGCGTGTAGACCCCAAAACTGGACTGCGGAATCCAGGCCGCCCGCATAATCTTGGTGTGCCCCAGTTTTCCATTTCTAAAATTAAGCTGTGAGGATTAAGCGAGTCAGCATATGTTTTAGTTGCTGGCACATAGTAGGTTCTCAATAAATAGTGACTGTGATTGTTAGTTATTAAATATATTTATTCATTCAAACCACATTTATTGAGCATTTATTATGTACAAACTATATAGGTTCTGGGAATTAAACGATGACTGCAATATAGTTCTTCCCTGTCAGGATCTCACAGGCTTCTCGGGGGCAGATAACGGTGGAATTATCACAGTGTGTCGTGTGAAGGACAGTTTATCTCTCGTTGGTTGCTGAATCCTTGTCGTCCAATATGGCCAGCCTGGTATGCAGTAGGTGCTAAATTTCATGGCAAAGACTAGATGAAATGTGCAGGAGAAAGTGAGCTAACGAGATGTGAGAGGTCAGGGACCCACTAACGGTAGTCCTGTATTTCCCACACTGTGAGAGGACCTGATTAGCCTGTCTCAGTACCTGTAGTGCTCCAAACAAGGGCGGAATGTTGGGCTTCTTCTAAGAGTAAGTCTTGGTCTTTAACTGTGTTAGAGTCACCTGGAGGGATGGCTACAGTACAGGTCGCTGCCCCCCACCCCCTTGGTATACTAAGGGGGTACAAAAATTGACATCTTTAACAAGTTCCCAGGGACCATACTTTGAGAACAGCCTAACTGATGTCCTTACGGTGTTCAAAGTGATGGAGAAGTGACCCGGATTACTAATCTGTAGGAAAATCTGGGTTTCGGTGTCATTACTCATCCTTTCAAAGAAAAAAGTCCTCAAGACTGTGGCTGAGTATATTTTATGGAACAGAATTTCTTTGGAAACTCTTCGATATTGGCCTTTAAGTCATTTGTAAGTGCTCTGGTTTAGTACCCTACACTTTTTGTGTGCGGGGCGTGGGTGGGGGTGCTTCTCTGTCTGCTCTCACGTTATTCCCGTCAGCAGCTGAGCTGCTACTGATCCTGCAACACCCAGATCGTATATTGCAGCACTTTGTTCCAGCCCTCTGTTCAGTGACCGTTCTCTCCTCATCTAGAAAACCGCAGAGCTCTTTCAGAGTATGAGAACATATTCACAGTCACAGTGGATGCCAGTGGCCTCCAAACCAATTAAATTATTCACTCCATCCAGTATAAAAATTTTGAATATGTGTCCCATTGGGTGTATTTATTAGTCAATTTTTATGTACATGTTCTAACATATTACCTATGTTATAAAAATTAGAGGCTGAGAGGGTGATCATGATATCTATGTATACATGCGTGTATATTACGTAAGAAAGTTCTTATGTTAATACATGCATACAGAAATTCTAATGTGTTATCACCATGGATCATATAGACATCCGAATTAAAAGACTCTAGTCTCGGAACTCAAATGCTTGTCCCAAAGTAGGTGTTTAATAAACCCGTTGAACTAAATAAAGGTAGAGAAGAGTGTAATCTGGTGAATGTTAATGAGATGTCTTATACTACAGAGAAATAAAAGTTATTACATAAAATAGGGAGTAATTCTAAGGAAACATAAAAGCAAGCAAATGGCCTAATGGTTTTGAGCCACTTTTGGGGGGGCTGGGGGGGAGTTAGTCTCACTCTGTCACCCTGGCTGGATGGAGTACAGTGGTTTCGTGATAGCTCACTGCATCCTCTAAATCCTGAGCTCAGGTGATCCTCCTATCTCAGCCTCCCTAAGTGGGGGCTACAGGTGCCTGCTACCATGCGTGGTTCATTTTTTTTAATTTTTTATAGAGACGGGTTCTTGCTACATTTTGCAGACTAGTCTTGGAACCCTGGCCTCAAGCAGTCCTCCCACTTCAGCCTCCCTGAGCACTGGTGTTGCAGGTGTGAGCCTCCATGCCCAGTCCCATTTTATACCCTTAGCTTACTTGTCCTTTCAGCTCCTGCTTTTTGGTCTGGCACTTAGTCATGATTCTTCTGCTTTTGAAGTTGACGTAACTCTGGGAAGTCTTCTGTTGACTTCATAGCGTATTGGGGAGAGGGATGAAATAAAAAAGAGTATGTGTTGGAACTTTGTTTATGCTCATTTCCATTTTGGATCTTGTTGGTTCCTCTGACTTAAGGATGAGGCTCCACGGAGATCTCGTGACTCACCACTTGCACTGAGACTGTCTGCCTAACGGTGTTAATAACTTCTGGATTAGGGGGTCTCTGTGTCTGTATTGATACAGTTGCTCACACCACTCTTTGGAAAGCATTCTGTTTTCTTAACGAGATCCCAGCGTTAATGCTGCTAGTGGTAAACTCTTAGTTACAAACTCAGAATAGCCCTTCCTGGTGTCAGGAACAAAAGCTGGACCTCTGCCTCTTCTGTTCTTCCCCTTTATTTAGTCCTTCACTCATCGCCTTGCAGATACAGGCAGTCTGCCTTTGTCATCACCTGTTCTGTGTTTGGGACTGTGTTGTGATCCAGATACATCTAGCAGCCCCTGATACGATAGCTCTAGTTCCCTGTTCCGCTGTCCTACGGTGCCATAAGCTCCTGGTGTCCGGGAGTCGAGATGGCATGTTTTGCCCAGTGTAGCTGCAGAAGAGAGATGAGGCGGGTTGGTGATACAGGCAGTGAGGAAAGCACCTGCCCAACTTACTACCTGCCCTGGCACCAGGCCCCCATCTTCTTCCCATTGGTAAAGCGGACAGTTGCTAGTCACACATGCTTAGTCTACATGTGAGATGCCCCCAGACCGTCCTGAGTGATAATTCTAATCCCAACAGCTTCAGACACACTGCTCCGTGCTGCTGGAGCCTTTGTGGATTTTTTTTTTTTTTTTTTTTTTGAGACAGAGTCTCACTCTTTTCACCTTAGGTGGTGTCACGGCATCTTGTCATGGCATCTTAACTCACAGCAACTTCAAACTCCTGAGTTCAGGCGATCCTCCTACCTCAGCCTCCCTGTAGTTGCTGGGACTACAGGTGCCCACCACAATGCCTATTTTTAGAGACAGGGTCTTGCTCTTGCTGAGGCTGGTCTCAAACTCGTGAGCTCAAGCGATCCACCCGCCTTAGCCTCCCAGAGTGCTGGGATTGCAGATGTGAGCCACAATGCCTGGCCTGCCTTTCTGGATCTTTGTCCCGTAAGAGCACCATGATCCAGAGGCTCTTCCTTCCCCAGTGAAAATTCAAATTAATTTGTATCAGTGTCAACTTAGGAAGTTAATCTAGCTGAAAGGCTGGATGGATGTTTTTGAGGATTCTTCATGAGCTTTTTGTACCCCATTATCATGAGGTTTGCTTTATCTGCTTATATAGTTACTTATATTATTTTCTGAAGTCATTTTTAAAATTTAAGCAACGTGAGCCTCACCCTGAAAAGTGTTATCTGTGAAATCAGAGATCGGAGATGCTAGATGTATTTTTGTCTAATACAAATTATAATAAATCTGCAAGTCTTTGAAAATACGTGTTCTTGCCCCATCTGACATTGTGGGGGTCATGGAGTGTGTGCATATTACGTGATGGGATATTTTGACAGGATGTTCAGTAAGAACACTTAACTGAATACCATGCCAAATGGATCAAAACCTGCCTTCCATGGCATACCCTAGTTCCTAAAAAATTCAAAACTCTCTTTTACCTTAAAAACTCTATTCATGACTACTTTTTCATACATATTTCCTTTACTTTCTGTTGTAAGAATGCTTAAAGCAGACCTAAAGTTTGAGATGCTGTCAAACCCATGGTTTTCAACAGTTTACTCGGGTATATTTTTTGATCAGTGTAATATCTGGCAAATATTAATCACTGACCAAATCACTCAACAGATCCCTGCTCATGTAAAATTGGTGTTTGATAAATAGAAAACGATCTTTTCCCTGTACTAGCTCCCTTCAGCCTTACTTGTATTTAAAAAGAAATAACAGCCTTGCACAAAGTTATTCTTAAATAACTTTGGGCCAGCAAGCATTTTTGAGAGTTTGTAGCTTTACTTGGTGAGGTGGCCCAGTATCATCCGTTTCCATGTTTATCTGTCTCCACCTTGCTTTTCAACTCATAATTTGTAGAGAGGGCACCTCAGGAGTATTTCTTAAAGCACCAGCATTTTTCGGTCAGATACAGATTGGGGAACTCCCAACATCCTTAATACACAAACTGTGGTCCATGACCTAACAACACTGGCATCACCTGTGAGCTTGTTCAACATGGCATCATGGGTCCTACCCCACGATAAAGTTTGAGAAGCACAACTCTAGGAATTGCAGTGGGAAAGGAAGGTTGTATGTCTTTACCCCTAGACATAATTCTTATAATCTCTTAGGCCCAGTCAACCTTCTTTGAGCCATTCTCCTGGCATTCTCAATTTTTGGTGTATCTGCATATACGTATACGTATTCCTACTATTAATATTTTTCTTTTCTTTTGAGAGAAGGTCTCACTCTTTTGCTCAGGCTGGAATCCAGTGTGGTATAGAAGAATCATAGTTCACTGTAACCTTGAAGTACGAGCTCAAGTGATAATCCCCTCCTCAGCCTTCTGAGTAGCTTAGGCCTATACCACCACACCTATCAAATTTATTTACTTATTTATGTATCAGTAGAGACAAGGGTCTTGCTATGTTGCCCAGGTTCTCCTTGAACTCCTGGCCTCAGTGATTCTCCATCCTGGGCCTCCCAACATTCTGGGATTACAGATGTGAGCCATGGTGCTTTTTCTTAAAATTGACTAACTCAAATAGGGTTTTGTAAATATTTACTACCAAGAAATCATGATTCTGAGGTACTAGTCAAAAAATTTCCAATACACCTGCGTGCGAATCCGTAACTGTGAAGGGCGGTGGGGGTGTACTTGTTCTTCATTCATACTCACCCAACACAGCACCAGGGGACTGCGCCATGAAGACCAGCCCTGAAAGGTAACTTCGTATTTCTTCCAAGACATTTTTCAGTTTAAGATGAAGAAACGGAGGTTAAAAAAAAAAGGAAACCCTGTACATAAATGGTTAATCGCTGTATTTCAGATGTAAAGTTGGTTAAGGTAGTCCTCACATCTCAGGGCACAATATTGAGAGCAGATAATAACAATAATCTCCATCATTGTTTAAAAGCACAAATCTGGCACTTAATAGACTAATTCACAGTCACTCCAATTGCAAGTTTTGCTCATGAATATCATATCACAAGGGAATGTGAAATCCTCTAATTAAACATGATTTGAAAAGCAGCAGAAAATTGAGATGATGAGCGTTCCGGGGGAGGAGAGTCAAGGATTCCCCATGTGAGAGAGAAGGGGAGAGAAGCATGTGTATTTGTTACAGTTTGTGGAGAACTCCATCTTTATTCACTCTAGGGTAGGCCCATTAATAGGCTTTAATAAAACACCATTCTCTTTATGGGAGGATTATGGAATCCATTGTCAACTTACTTTTGGATAACTGGTTAATAAACAACACAGGGTAGTGGTTTTTTTTTTTTTTGCAACGAGCAAGAAGCAAAAAATTAAAGCATATATGCTAGAAAGGCGATGTCTGTATCGTCTCCCAGCTCCTTGGTGTGAAGCGAGAAGCCGGGCTGCTGCTTCAAGCATTTTCAGTGACAGTTAAAGGAGAAAGGTCATTGTTACAAAGCTGCCAGGGAAATGCATGCGGGGATTTGCGTCCTTGTTTCTCTGCTCCCACATCTTGTCTGGTCCTCCTCAGGCAGGTGTAAGACCTTTTCCTCCTGATACTACAGTACAAAACATGAAGAAACTTGATCTGTCATTTTATTTTCTACAAGAGCCTGTGGTTGGACTTCCACCTGATTTTGCAGAGATATACAATAGTATGAAAAGTTCTAGAAGAATAACTCTAAAATGAAAAAGTATACTAAGTATCTAGGGACCCGTCTTTGCTGCCACCATGATCAAGTTTCAAGTCCAGCACTTGTAGTTTGGCATCAGTTTATGAGGCTGAGCCTATTTCATTCCAGTTGACTTGTTATATGCAGTATTTCAGAAATACTTGGTATCAGTTTTTGAAAATTGAGCAATTTTGAATCTGAGATCTAATTATATTTTCAGAGATGACCTCAGCAATAGAATATTCTCATCTTCAAACCTGGGAAATTCCTGATATGGTTCTTACAATCTCATTGAAAGTGGGACACAGTAGCAAAGTAGCAGGCGGGGAAATGTGCTAAGAACTAAAAAGTGGAGAGAGAGGGAAGAGAAAGTAGAGAAATTTTTCTGTAAGTTGTCGTTAAAAAACTAAGCGAATAAATGAAAAAGCTTTAAAATAGTTGTGGTCATTGTTATGATTCCAGTACAGTATAAAATACTATTTATTAATAGCCCTGAAACTGTGTATCAACTATCAACACAATAGCTTTTTGGAAACCCAAGGCATCTGTTTAATTTAATGTTTTGGCTGGTAGTGAGCAGTCTCTTACCATCCAGACAGAATCATAGGCTGATGGACCAGAGGAGCATGGGGGTTCTGTGGCTTACAGTGTTATTAGGTGGACTTAAAGAAGTGTGGGCACGTGGACACAAGACCAAAGAAAGATAATAAACATTAAGGAGAGACCTGAGTAATAGGGAGCCGTAGAGGTAATTTGTCAACAAAGCGGTCTTCATCGTGAGCATCCTGGATGTCTATCTTGGGCGGTTAAGAGTTCCAAAAGTGTTGGCTGGGTGGATGAAAGCCCTAAATGGGGAGGGGATGAAGAAGGTCGCCAGTAGAGAATGGAAGTCGTCAGGGAAGCTTTTATGTCAAAGGGGTGGGAAAGGGACTAAGTTGCGCTTTTTGGCCTGTGCATTTGTAGGGAGTGCATCATGAATTAGAAACACATCCAGCCTCCTGGGCCCCAGCAGTGAGGAGGGTACCCTTAGTCCTCCCTGGAAGGCAGAGCCCACCCTCATGCCTTTAACCAGTCCTCACTAAGCACCTCCTTGTCCGTCTCATCAGTGCCAAGATGTGCCATTTGTGCCCTTTACATCTGCGGACCCTCCGTGGAAGTTTGGTGGTGGTTTTACAACTGGGAAGTGTGGTTCCCTTCAGATGTCACATGAGAGAAATAGAAGGCAGAATAGACTCATCCTGGGTGTGGGCACAGCTATAATGACAAATGAGGCCTTCATTCACTGGGAAATAGAAATAGTGCTGGCACCCAGTGGGAGAGCAGGTACGCTCCATTTACATGTGAAGCTAAGAGGTCCACTTAGCACATTCTGGAAAGATTTTTTTCAGCACAAAAAGGATCAAATAGGATATAGGAAACAAAAGTTGCCCATAGGCACTTATTCCTCAAAAAGTTGAACTGCTAAAGTTTCCATTTTTATTAAAAATGTATTCATGCTGCTCCCACTCATCAAACTTCAAAAGTTAGAGTCCGGTATATCTCAGTTGTTTTGTAATTTAACTACAAATTGTATGGAGAATGCAAGCAGTATGTTGTGGAAAAAGAAATCTAGGAAAAGTTAAAAAAAAAAAAAAACTCTTACCTTTATGTTCAGTTGATTTTTGACAGAGGTGCCAAACCATACGTTATGGATAGCATAGTTTTTTCATCAAATGGGGTTGGAACAACATTCAAAAAAATGAAGTTGATCCCCTAACTCATTATATACAAAAACTAAAATGGACCATAGACCTAAATGTGAGAGTTAAACACTATAAAAAACTCTTAGAAGAAAACCTGGGAATAAATCTTTGCTACCTTGGATTAGGCAGTGGTTTCTCAAAGGCAATGCCAAAAGCTTAAGGGACCAACAAACAAAAATAGAGAAATTGGACTTCATTTAAACTTTGGTGCTTCAGAGCACACCATCAAGAAAGGGAAAAGAAACCATAAAATGGCTATAAATATTTGCAAAGAAATAAGCTAGTTTTGAAAAGGCAAAGGATTTGAATAGCCATGTTTCTAAGGAAGATACACAAATAGCAGTAATTACATGAAAATTTGTTCATCATTAATCATTAGGAAAATGCAAATCAATAGCACAATAAGGAACTACATCCCAGCCATAGTGGATTGCTAAAATAAAGACACATAACAACAAGTGTTGGCAAGGATGTGGAAAAATCAGAACCCTCAAACAGTGCTTGGTGAGAATACATAACGGGGATAGCTACTTTCAAAAGTTGTCTGGAAGTTTCTGAGAACATTAACCATACAGTTAAGATACAACCCAACAATTCTCCTCCTGGATATGTATTTCCTCAAAATTGAAAACATACTCAAACAAATATATGAATGTACATATTCACAGAAGCAATATTTACAATAGCCAAAGTGTGGAAATAGCCCAAATATTCATCAGGAGATGAATGGAAAAACAAGTGTGCTGTTTATGTAAGGGGAGTACCATTCAGCCACAAAAAGGAATGGAGTACTAATAAATGCTGTAATTTGAATAAACTAGCTTCTGAAACATGCCAAGTAAAAGAAACCAGACACCATGGAACACATACTGTGAGATTGCTTTTATGTGAAATGTTCAGAACAGACAAATCTCTGGAGTCAGTTGTGTGATTGGCAGGAGAATGGTAACGGGTACAGGATTTCTTTGGGGGGTAGATGATAAAAAATGTTCTTAAGTTATTTCCAATTCATATCAGTGTTTACTGGGCCCATGTTCTGTGTGAGGTACTGTGTACGCAGATACGAATAAGTGATCTCTGCTCCTAGGAATTCAGCCTGGGAGTTTATAGTTAAAAAAAAAAACAAAAACATGTATTTTATTAAATAATTGACCCTAAATTTTTAGAAGTTTAATTTTTTTTTCTTTAGAGTCAATTTATTATATGTGTGTATGTAGACATTAATCTCTATATATTTTACCCAACAGCGGCTTCTTTAAAGTTGTTTTGAATTCTTTTTTTTTTCTTTTTTTAAGGCTGCATAGTATTTTATTTTATTTTATTTTTTTATTGTTAAATCATAGCTGTGTACATTGGTGCAATCGCCTGTATCCCTTCTAAGATGCACCATAGATGTGGCCCCACCCATTACCCTCCCTCTACCAAAACCTCCCCCCTCCCTTCCCCTTCCTTGGCCCTTTCCCCATAGTCTTGTGCTATAGTTGGGTTATAGTCTTCATGTGAAAGCTATAATTAAGCTTCATAGTAGGGCTGAGTACATTGGATACTTTTTCTTCCATTCCTGAGATACTTTGCTAAGAAGAATATGTTCCAGCTCCATCCATGTAAACATGAAAGAGGTAAAGTCTCCATCTTTCTTTAAGGCTGCATAGTATTCCATGGTATACATGTACCACAATTTGCTAGTCCATTCGTGGGTCGATGGGCACTTGGGCTTCTTCCAGGACTTAGCAATTATGAATTGGGCTGTAATAAACATTCTGGTACAGATGTCTTTGTTATATTGTGACTTTTGGTCTTCTGGGTATAAACCTAGTAAAGGAATTATAGGATCGAATGGCAGGTCTATTTTTAGGTCTCTAAATATTCTCCAAACATCCTTCCAGAAGGAACGTATTAGTGGGCATTCCCACCAGCAGTGTAGAAGTGTGCCCTTTCCTCCACATCCACGCCAACATTTCTGGTTTTGGGATTTCGTTATGTGGGCTACTCTTACTGGGGTTAGGTGATATCTCAGAATAGTTTTGATTTGCATTTCTCTGATGATTAAGGATGATGAGCTTTTTTTCATGTGTTTGTAGATCGTGCGTCAGTCTTCTTTGGAGAAGTTTCTCTTCAAGTCCCTTGCCCACCCTGAGATGGGGTCACGTGTTCTTTTCTTGTTAATACGTTTGAGTTCTCTGTGGATTCTGGTTATTAGACCTTTATCAGAGGTATAACCTGCAAATATTTTCTCTCAAGGAAGCATGTTTAGATTGTAGTGATTATTACACAATTCTGAATATATGCCAAACTGTTGAATTATGCACTTTAAATGAATGAATGATGATACAACATGCCATTACCATACAACCAAATCAGTGAAACTCGATGAATGTATTCCACAATTTTGTGTGGTTGGAAAACAACCAACATAGTCTTCTGTAATTTAATTTATTAAAGAACATGCCACTAAGATAAAATACACATTATAATTTTGGCATTTTTGTGGGGGCAGGGAGAGAGAAGGGATAAACTCTGATGAGCACAGATGTAGCCTTTTGCTACAGATCAATCAGAAATTTAGAAAGCGAGACAACAGGCAAATTTGGAAAGGAGGAAAAACAAATTAGGGGGACACGTAAAAGGCAGACATGAGATCCTGGGTCAGTGCACAGGAAAAGCTGAGAATGTGCCCTCATGTGAAAGGCAGATCAGCATTTAAGTTGGCAGGAAATGTCTTGGGATATACCGAGGTCTCTATTCTCTTCATCTCCTTCAAAAA
This sequence comes from Nycticebus coucang, assembly GCF_027406575.1. Lineage (NCBI taxonomy): Eukaryota > Metazoa > Chordata > Mammalia > Primates > Lorisidae > Nycticebus > Nycticebus coucang. The sequence goes on from NC_069787.1 coordinate 26,826,969, forward strand.
TTCCTCTCCTCTTAGTTACCACGGGAAATTAGGTTATATGAGCTTATACACTAAGATAGTGTAAGGATCACTAAAGACTGCACCCTGCAAACTTGAGAAATAGTCCTTTTTAGCAGTCGAATTTAATAATTCTCATTTCAAGTTTTGGTTACGTAGCAAACTTAGGAATGTAACAGTGAAGTCACTATGAGGAGCTATAACTATTGTATAGAATGTTCTCAAAGGCCAAGGTCATTGTTGAAGAAGATTCTGGCTGGTATACTTTGATATAGAAAGAATAAATAGAACAAAAATATTCTATATAAATGTCATTGAAAGTGACACCATTATACTATATTGAATCTGTACCGTATTTGATATCAGGTAATTTCAGGAATTATTGCATATTTATATATAATTATCTTTTCCATGGCAAGTTGGTTCTTTCTAATCTGAAATACTTTCACTATTTTTGTGTTAAAATTATATTTAATTTTTACATATCAAGGATTATCAAGGGAATTTTAAACCAACTGGCTTTTCTCAGATGCATAGTTAATTTATCTGTGTTTTATATGTTTGGAATAAAATTAAATAATAAGTGTCATAATGGTATTTTAAATATTTAAAATTTAATGGTAATTAAATTTAATGGTAATTAAATAATAAGTGTCATAATGGCTTGGCATCATTCTGGTCTTTACCTACAAGAATTTCTTATTTTTAAAAGCCAAACACTTACAGAGCATATATCCACACCAAAATTAAATAGAACAATATCTTCACTGTCAGTTCATTCATAAATCAGCCTAACATTTATTGAGCCCATGCTCTGTGTGAGGTACTGTGTATACAGAGATGAATAAGTGATCTGTGTCCCCAAGCATATTCAACCTGGGAGTTTATAGTTTAAAAAAAAAATCCCCCAAATACTTTATTAAACAATTGACCCTAAATTTTTAGACGTTTAAGTTGGGGGTGATATGTTTAAATCACTTAAAAACCAAATGCATCTTTATTCATCACTCACCCTGGCAACTTTTCAGAAGTCTTACTTTACACATTGGTGAGTTACCCTGGAACAGTTTACTTAAGTGATCAGGTTCACAGCTTTATCTTACCACCATCAGATATTCAGATTGTCATTTTCCCACCATCTTTGATCCTGTAAATGTAACTCTGAATTAATTCAAGTTTAAAAAATTACTTACTTTTTATTTCCCTTCTTTAACTCTTTCAGCATGACCCAAAAGGTAGTAGGAACATAAAGGCTTGTTCCACTTTTTGGATGAAACAGAAAAGCTTCCGTTCAGCTGGCACCGTCTGATGGTGCTTCGTACAGAATGAGGGGAAAGCCAGAAGCGAGACAGCGCACGTGTGGTAGGAGTGTAGTACTCAACTGTGCCCGTCAGGGCATACGGCAGTCTGAAAGTCGAGTTGGACATAGCATTCGATTTTTTTTTTTCTACTTACATATACACACTCACATATGTGTCTGTGCAAAAAAAATTATAATTGCACAAGAAATGATTCCTACAATGCACAAAATAAAAACTTCAGTGATACAGTGAAAACTCAATTTCCCTGCCACCCCCGAGTCCCAGTCCCCTCCCCAGAGGCAACAATTGTGACAGTTTGTTCCGTATCTTTCCAGATATATTCCAGTAGGGCGTCGCTGCCAGCCTATTCGCTTTCACACCAAAGCCAAACACTTTATTTCAGACAATTGTATGGTATTTATTATAGTCTCCACCAGTGTATTAAATATGAAAAGCAGCAACAATAGTTACCTGTGGTATGTGGCCATTCTAAAAAAAATAATAATACATTAGAAGAGAAATACAGAGCAATAACAAACCAGAATGTGAACAGGGATGTCCAGGGTGCTGTGCAGAGGGGTGGCGGGTGCACATTCTTTATTAGCCAACTTGGTATATGTCAACGAAAGAAAAGCATCAGATCTTTTCATAATAATGATTTTTTTTTTAACTAAGGGGAATTTTCAAGATACATTCTACGTGTGTAAATTTGTAGTTGGGTGTGAAGAGTTTGTATTCCTTTAGACTTCAGTGCTAACTAGTCCTTCTAAGGCCTCTGTCCTTACTTTGAAGTAAAAATAAATTCTTAGAGGACAGTAGTCTTTATTTGGCCTTTGAATCCTTCACAAATCAGCTCACCAAAAGCAGGAGCAGGGGTGGCAAACATCGTGTTGAATCATGTGTTATTTCTAATCATAAATCCTTCTAGTGAATGCATATTATTATTTTATATCATTACTTTCAGAACACCCTCGCTTAACCCAAGAAGCACAGTAAAATAAACATTTGCAGTTTTTAACTAGTGATAATAATTTTGTGTCCTAACTAGATCCCGATTTCCAAATTGAAGAATCACACAAAATATGTAGAATGACTAAGAATGTACTTGGCATTGTAGCATTTTTCAAGAGCAACTTAATAGAATATTCATAGTGAATTTTAAAACTTGGTATTCATTAATTGATTCCATTTCTTTAAATATGTCTTCTAGTAGAAATCAGTTGTTGTATACTGGAATGTTTAGCCTGGTAAATTTTATTTGTAATATCATTTGCGAATACAAGAAATATGAAAGGAATTTCAGTGCCGATAATAGAGGAATGGTTAGATAAATTTTGGCACATGACTAGGGTCAATGTGGGATGGACTGTTGCCCACCAGTAAATAAGGTTCTTCAAGATGAGTTGGTAACATGAGAAATTATTTATAAAATTATGTTAAATGTGAAAGAATGATATAAATAGTCATGCCTTAACTTCTCAAAAAAGTGTGTATATGCATATGTATATGTATTTGAGGGTAATTTTTTCTTTTCAGTATTTCCAAGTGTTTTTTATAACAAATATGTTCTTTTAAAAGTAGGAGAATATTTTGAATAGTCTTAATAAAATTGCTAAAGACAGTAATTGCATGTGTTAAGATTGGGTTGTTTTGTTTTTTTACATTTCAAGCTATTGATTAAAAAAAATTTTTTTAATGATTTTCTTCCCTCTTACAATGTTTGAGAATTCTAGTACTGTTGAAGGATTCTTTTCATTTCTAATGTTGTCAGAAATTCAAATTTTTGCATCATATTTATTTTATTCATTACTAAATCTGAAGGTGAACAGGAATGGATAAGTAGGTTTTTCCTTGGGTCCAATGGAATTTTACCTTTAAGTCTTACAGATACCCTTTCATTGTTCAGCTTTGTAAGTTTCACTGTGGTTACTTTCATTCCCTTGTTCTAGTCTTTGTTTGCATGGGGAGCACCTTTGGGTATTTTTACATATATTTACATACATTTCTGGGTTTTGTTTTTTGGTTTATTTGTTTTGGTTCACAGATCTCTTTTCTATCTTAGGGTGGAATAGCTTGTCATTATTTTCAAATTATATTAGATTTCCAGCAAAATCATTCAAAAGCCATAGAAAGACCTAGTGATCTCTGTTTGTTTAAGGTATAGTTTTATTAAAATGTGCTCACTGTGAATTATAAGTCAGACAAGTGGCATTTGTGTACATGTGCTCTGAGACTTGTGAATTAGTAAAATGTATGAATACACATCTTGATGGTAATATAAAATACAGGCTCTGTATGTGTGTAATACCATAATTTCACTGTGCTTGAAGTTCAAAGTCAGGCAGAGGCAGTTGAGTAAGGTGCAAAATAGCCCTTCCCATGAAGGGAATGTGTTTGGGTATGAAACAGAACTCTCCATGTTAGTTTTGCATTTCTGTTTGATGGAATTTAAGGTTATGGAAACAACTGTAAAAATAATTTGGCTAAAAGAAGTCTGGATGCAGAAATACAATGGAGAAAATATTTGAGAATATGGTTTATCAGCGAGTGCAACAGATACTCTTCCCCAAGCCCCACATGGTGTGGATCAAAGCATCCCATGACTTGGATCCGTGTGGCCAAATCTTTACGTATTGATTGGAACCCCAGCGGAGGATTAACCCCTTCGTATCCAGGCCACATTTTCTCTTACTCTTGGTTTCACTAATTTTAAAAATGTAATCTTTCACTATTAGCTTTTTTTTTTTTTTAAGCCCACCATCTACTTGGATATATTTATCTTTCAGACTTTTTTTTTAATTCTAAATTATTTAATTGCACTATTTTCTGGGTAAAATTAACTTGTAGGGAAAAAATATACAGCTACATGAAAGCAGATTCTGGGGGAAGGGATGAGGAAAAATGTCTAACTTACTGGGTAAAAAACATAACAAGAGAATCTCAAAACCAAGTACAGATTTTCTAATTTTCTTTATGTAGATTAAATAAGTTCTAGCTTTTTAAAGACTCCTTCACAGTCTGAGTTAGAGCCATGCCTCTAACAAAAGCCTGTCAAAAACCTCTCTTACATAGATGCACGTTTCTACCATTTGACTGAACACATTTAGGTACAAATTAACTCTTGCTTTTAACAAACAATGCAGAATTAATTAGTAAATTCCATGGGAAAGAAAACCACAGATTTGTCGCGTCCACATTTGGCCATGCGGCTCCTCTTGCCTTTTATATCCTCGCTCGGCAGCAAACTCATTCTCTTGTCTTCTGTGTTTTCCTTTCAGTTTGCCCCATGAGGAGCACCCCCACAGCCATCCTCTCTATGGACATGGTGTATGCAAGTGGCCAGGCTGTGAAGCAGTGTGCGAAGATTTCCAATCATTTCTAAAGTAAGAATGATTTGATTTTGTTTTCTCCTTTGCATAGCCGTCACCTCCCACTGTTCATGCTTTTGCTCATACAATGCCTTTTTGATGGAGGGTCTCACATCGCCCTTTTCGAGATTGGACTCTAAGTCCCAAGGTCTAGCACATTGTCATAGGAGTACTTACACACTCTATCGCTTACACTGTCAAGGGGAAAAGACTCACACCCGACAGCAGTAGTATTCTTAGTAAGAGCCTATCTTTACACATTTTTCAGAATGACAGTGATACTTTAAAAAGTTATCCCATGATTAAACTTGCAATAATTTAGTGTTCACTTTTGTTCATGCCCCAACCTAGTAAATCAGTGACATATGCACTAACTGGAAGTTTATAAAACTGGTGTCAGTTACTGGCCAATTGCAGCTTGGTGATCGGGGCCCTTCTTTGTTGTTATGCAAATAACTTTATAAACCTAAAAACAAAAAATGGTGATAAAACACTTCAGTCCGATTTTTATCTTTCTTTCTTGGTTGATTTCTGTTCAGATACTTGTCCTTATAGGGAGAATGGAGAAAGTTTAATTTCTACTATTAAAGTTTGGCTAAAACTTCACTTATCTCATTTGAAGCTCTAACACTGATAAGTATCTCTGAAAGAAAATGTTTATCTTCTCATAGCTGAAATGCAATGCTTTAGTACTACATCTTAACTATTTTCCTTACCTCTGTTACCTAGTTGAAAAAAATTAGACTAGGGCAGCACCTGTGCCTGAGTGAGTAGGGCACCTGCCCCATATACCAAGGGTGGCAATTTTGAACCCAGCCCCTGCCAAACTGCAACAACAACAAACAACAACAAAAATAGCCGGGCATTGTTGTGGGCGCCTGTAGTTCCAGCTACTTGGGAGGCTGAGGCAAGATAATCACCTAAGCCCAGCAGTTGGAGGTTGCTGTGAGCTGTGACATCACCACACTCTAGTGAGAGCGATAAAGTGAGATTCTGTCTCTATTAAAAGAAAATTAAAAATTTTAGACTAAATTGCTCTTTGTTTATGACATCACATAAATATATTCATGATAGTATTGACTTATGGACTAATATTTTATTACATTATGTTATATACATATGTAATAAACATATGCATATGTATATAATTTCTATACATCTAAGTGCATAATAGTTTACATATTGGTTGTTGGGGCTACTTTCCCTGTGGTTTCTTTCTTTTTTTTTCTCTCTCTCTCATTGGAGCCCCAGGAAAACAGGTAGGCTGACCTATGTGCAGGTCTCCAGTTTCATATGCTCTTTATGTGTTAGAACTACCTCTGTGTGTATCTTTATGGACCTGGATACAAGTATCGTAATACAGACACCCTTAGAGATGTATGTGATGTTAACCGGCAAGTGGTTTTGGTGAATACAATGTTTCGATGAATGAATGGAAGTCTATGAGTCTATTTCATAGCTTCCCAAGGTCACTGTGTGGTCATTAAAAGCTTAAATACTCAAAAAGTTTTTTGAAGGAGATGTTCAAAATTGCTTTTAAATATCAACAAACAAGTGCAGCTATGCATTATTTTAAATAAATCAATAATTCTTCATAGTTATTATGAATATGAATAAGATGAGTGGTATAGGGCTTTGTTCTCTTCGTAAGTCTCTCACTATAGAATCTTTTGGGGTTTTTTCCCCTGATCATTCACCTAATCCTGTTTGTAAAATGAGAGAAAAATAACTTGGCAGAAACTACTTTTAAATTCTGATTTCCCCTTCTGCACCAGTATTTGGTAAATATTTTGGTGCTGATTTCGGTCATCGATAGAATAGTTGATTAACATCTGTAAATATGATTTAGTTTTTATAAAGTCTCTATAGCATCATCAGCTCTTTCAGTGACATAAATCAATTTTAGAGTCAGAAAGGGAAATAAATGCCGGTTTCCCAATTTGACCCATTTTAAAAATTTTGTTAATGGCTGAAGTGTTTCTGTCCTAATAATCTTTTTATAATTAATATATAAAAATAATATAAATAATTCTATCTGTAAACATATAGAAAAATCTATCTCTGGAAAGTGAATATAATTTCAAACGATAAGTAATATTATAGAAAAGAATCTCAGTATCATTAGAAATGGGGCCTAGACTTAATTGCTATTAAAGAAAAAAAAAAAAAAAACCTGTTTCTCTTCTAAGGCTGCTGGGAGTCTGGCTCTTGTATGGGAAACCACCTATCAATTATTTATTGTGGTTTAGCACATGACATGACATGTTCTCAGTTCCTGTTTGTTCAGTGGAATTGGAATGCCACTATCAGCCTGCAACTGTTGCTTGGTGATTTCCTAGTACTGACTTACTGACTTAAATGTGTCAAAAGACTTATGTTTGTGAGTTACAGAAACCCAACTTAAAATTTGATAATTTGCCCCTATTGCTAAAAAAATCCAGTGGTACTTTCTGCTCCAAGCACTGCTGGATCCAGATGCTCAAACAGGGCTGTTATGAGCATTGGTTGTCTGTTAGCTCCCTTTTCCTAGGTTGCCTTTGTTCTTGGACTCTTTCCAAGAGGAATTTGAAGAAGATAGGCTTATGCTCCATGGTCTCATCTCTTTCTTTGCAGTTCAAAAAAAAAAAAAAAAAAAAGCCCTGGGCAGGCAGTCATTGATCAAAGATTGAGTCATGTGCTCTAGCTTTGAGCCAATTGCAGTGACATACCCGGGCTTGCATCATGTGCCCCCTTCCAGAGCAGAGGGAGATGTTCACCTCTTGTGAACCACGTGGGGGGTTAGGGATGAGAGGCCTGGTTCCAGACAGTAAAAACCAGCAAAGGAAGAGCAAATGCTGAAGGAGGAAGAAACACTGTAGAACTCAGAGCTCCCTTGGTGCTTCCGTGAGTTGCACATTGATGGGTCGTCCATGACAAAGTCAAGATTTCAGTTTCCTTATATGGCAGCTCTTGGAAAATCAGAGCTGTCTTTAGGTATCAGGATCTTGTCTAACATGGCGGAAAATAAATTAGTCTTCTTGTAGATTCATGTCTCCCACATCTCTGTTCTGTCTGAAGGGAAATGAGATGGCCTTTCATGAAACCCAACTTTGTTTTCCATTGAACTGTGTTGCAAGAAACTACTGATTTCTTGTTCAAATGAAAACCACCTGGCTTCTGTGAATGATGTCATCACATGGGGTCAGTTGTCATCAGAGTGAGGTTGCAAGCGTTTCGCCTGAGAAGGCTGGGTGTGCAGATTCTGGAAGCATCTCTTTCCTGGGTCAACTCTTCCCTTCAGTTCTCTCTCTCTTGTAGAAGGGGTTTTAAGCAAGTTGAAACCAGTGGACTTTGGATTCTCACGGTATTCTCTACTTGACAAAATGTGGCATTGCTTCGACCTTGAGTTAGCTGTTAACACTATGGACTTTTTTCACCTGTTTTCTAATCCCCTGATTTTATGCTCTCTAGTAATCTTTTATAATTAAATAAATTATACGGTGCCCAAACCGTACAACAGGCACCGTCCCAAAGTACTTCACATATATGAACTCATGTAAGCCTTATAGACACCTTGTCATGGTCATAATGTAGTAGTATTCCCAAGAATAACAAAGAAGCTAAGGCACAGAGAGGTTGAGTGATTTACCCAGGGTCACACAGTGAGTAAGAGGTGGAGCCAAGCTTTAAATCTAGGCAGTCTGGCTCCAGTTCTTAACTGCTTCACTATACGCCTGGTTAGAGGCAGCACTTTTTAGTACTTAATTTGCTTTCTACTTGGCAATGGATATAAAGAAAGTTCTAGAGAAAGCCAGACTGGGTAGGGAAGCCACTTGCAGTTCTGTGTTCTCTGAGCTAGTCATTACCCCAGTGCCTCTGAGCCTCAGTACCAGCATGTGTGACTAGGTACGTTAATGACCACCTTTTAGGGCCGTGAGAATTAAAAGGTACATCATGGAAACTGCCTAGTTCATGCTAGATACTGTTCAAAAATATTAGCACTTATTACCAACTTACGCATATTTTGAAAGGGTGGGTAATTCTAAATATCCAAAACCCTTACACCTAGAGGAAAGGGGTCGTGACTTATGCAAAGCATTGATGTGTCAGAACAAACTGTTGTTTAATTTGTTAATCATATACTTCTGGTAAAAAGTCCCCCACAAAGGGCAGGGGACAGCGAATTTTTTCCATAAAGGGGCAGACAGTAAGTGTTGTCAGGTTCATAGGCCACGCAGTCTCTGTCACAACGATTCAGCTCTGCCATTGGGGCACAAAAGCAGCTGGAAGGAAGGTTCATTCTTTCCATAGGCCACGTGGTAGGAATGAACTTGGCTGTGTCCCTTGGATCGCAGTTTGCTGACTTCGGACTTAGGGTAACATTTGGGGTGTCACCAACATGTTTTTAACAAGAAATGTTTTTGTGGTCCCCAATTATTGCTGTCCTGGGTATGAGCATTTGGATTCTCAGAGCCCTCAACTTTGTTCATCTTTGGAGAGAATGTCCATGCATGTCAAATTCTTTCGCCAACCACAGTTTTTATAGTTCAGACTGAGGAAGGGAAAGTGACTTTGCCAGGTTAACTGTTTTTCATTCTTCGTTCTCCCCAGATTAATAAGACATAACTGTTACAGAGGCCAAGATCAGCACATTTTTTTTTTTTTTTAGGATAAAAATCCCATCTGTCAATAAAGTGCCACTGAGAGAGGCACTTACCAGAGAGAAGGGTTGAGAAAAGGGGAGGAGGGACTCACGGATCTAAAAAATGAAGCATATTTTTTTCCTCCTCCTGAGGAAGAAATATCATAACTGTTGGTAAATCAAAACCAGAGATTTGACACTTTTCTGTGATCATTCTGCAGTGTTTGTTCCCAAGGTGAGGTATACCACAGGGCCCTTGATTTCAAAGATAAATACTGTACAAATAACCATCCTGTTGTCTTTCCCTCACCGCCAACAGAGGGATGCTTTATCAGAATCAGCAGATACCCAGTCTGTTGTACACATTTATTTCCCTGTTTCTTCTCAAAACAAGTTGCAGTTTTAGTGTTGTTTTTTTTTAATCTATCAACCGTGAGTTATCATGTGACTGTATAATTTGTTAGAGCTAACTGATACCAGCAGGTGCTCTTGCTAACTCTGATGAAATCGCCCAGCCCTGCATCGCTTGCAATCCTCCCATAACAGAAAAACAAAAACAAACCCAGTATCATCCAGATAGGTGAAGCTCATCCGTGTTCATCTATTCTCTTCCCACTTGAGTCATTTTTTTTTCTTGTCAAACCAGGTTGAAGACATAATCTTAACCAATAAAAACATGAATTTATAATTCTTCCCTTTTCCTTTTTTTTTTTTAAATAAGGCTCATATAATGCTTTGGCAAGGTGGGGAGTAGGATTTGAAGGTTAAATCCTGACCACATTTTCCTGTTTCTAACATAAAAAGTAAAATCAGATGCAAAGCCATAGTTTCACAAATACCAGGTATTCACACGTACTTGGCAAAAATGTTTCCCTTTGCCCTAGTTTTAGGTAGTCACTTGTAACAACAGCAAATAAAAGTATCGTTTGTATCCTTGCTTAGTAGTCTGTCTATTGGAAAAGTATTTTCTTTTTGCTTATTTCTTGTGGAGAAAAAGTACATGTAAAAAAAATTCCTCTGCACATGAATCAGATTAAAATAAATTTTATATGTGCTCTAACAGAAGACATGGAGAAAGAAGTTGAAGCAAATGCCCCGAGATAGGATGGTTGACCCTTTCCAAAAGGTGAAGGGCTGTAGACAGTAAAGGATGTTTCACTGGTAATTTTGCTTTTTAAAATTTTTTCTGTGAATTTTGCTTTTCAAAACTGTGAACAGTTTTATGTGAAAGAAACTACTAAGTGTGCTCTGTAATGTTTTCACAAGTGTTTTTATCATGGTAACATCTTGTTTACTTTAGTTCCCTGCCTAAGACTACTTGGAACATGTTAAAAAAACATTTCAAGAAAGCCTCGACAAAGAGGCTTTTGTTTAACAGCCACCGTGAGGCAGCATGGATCACAAAGGTGTTAACTTTCAGCCCCTTAAGCACTTCCACATGAAATTCCAGCAACTATGTTTGTGGTTTTGGAAAAACAAAGTGTATGTTAAAGAAACCAGGTATATGCTAATACATGTCGAAGGAGGCCGGATATCATAAATTGTTTCAAACCCATTTGTGGCTCTCAGCTTGCACGCTGAATGTTCTGCAGTGAAATCGCCTCTGCTTAGTGCAGGAGACTTGAGCCATGGAGAGGGAATAGCCTTATAATTGTGGGTGTATGCAAATCAAATTCCAGCCTCACAATTTAAATCTCAAGAATATGGGGATGAAATTTTTGCCCATTAGATCTGAGGTGACTGGTCTTTTGAGGATTGCAAAATGAGCTTTTTATTTTTATGAATTTAACTTTTCTACTTATCGTGCACTTTTGAGCTGTTTTAGGAAAATAAAAATCAGGCGTTTCAAAAAAAAAAATTTCTTTTCCCCTTAAAACCTCTGTTCTTTAATCTTTCTGACTACTCAGGAGTTCAAGACCTTTCCTAGTACTTGAAGAGGTCAAAGTGGCCTAAATACCACAGTGCCCTCTAGTGATATATAGAATATTAGATAGAAAAGTTTAGACAAGTTTGCCAAAGATAACAGGCCTAGCGCCACCACTTTGCTCAAAAAGAAGCAAATAACATTTGAACGCATTTTTTTTCAACAAACAGATTTTTAGTTAGGAATGCAAATGAAATTTAAATTTTTCCTGTAGGCTTTGAAAACATTCAAAAAAAATTCGAATGTCTACTTACACAATTAAGTCTACATATAAACTGTATTATGTACATAGGGCACATCTCTAGCACTATAAATGCATTGTTTTGTGTTCTTTTATTTTAAGAGCTATTAGTTAGCTTAGGTATCTCATGTGCTCATTTCCGGCATGTAATTATAAGGCATTACCTAAAAGATAGGGATCATCTTTGCTCCATACTTTTATTGACACTGTCTGCCACATTATGGCCATGTCTAAATGGTAAAATTTATTATTAGCAATAGTGTCACAAAAGTCTGAGACAGCGATTTTCCTTTCAATAAAAGTAGTTAAAAACCTTTTAGAAAATCCATAATTTTGATTGCTGGTACT